>NC_060180.1:77654128-77696628 GCF_021184085.1 Oncorhynchus gorbuscha | reverse complement strand
CTACAAATACGTCACAATGCTGCAGACACCTTGGGGAAACGACAGAAAGTGTAGGCTCGTTCCTGGTGCATTCACAGCCATATAAGGAGACATTGGAACACAGCGCCTCAAAAATCTGGCTCACTTCCTGTTTGAAGTTTCATCTTGGTTTTGCCTGTAGGTTTAGTTCTGTGGCACTCACAGACAATATCTTTGCAGTTCTGGAAACGTCAGAGTGTTTTCTTTCCAAATCCAAGAAGTTAAGAACACCCCTCACCTGGTTGTCTATTTTTTTAATTTTAAAATTTAAATTACATATTTTTTTAACCTTTATTTAACTAGGCAAGTCAGTTAAGAACAAATTCTTATTTTCAATGACGGCCTAGGAACAGTGGGTTAACTGCTTGTCTTCATTGATGAGTTAGGACCTCCCCTCACCTGCTTGTCTAAGTCTTCAGTGATGAGTTAGGACCTCCCCTCACCTGCTTGTTTAAGTCTTCAGTGATGAATTAGGACCTCCCCTCACCTGCTTGTCTAAGTCTTCAGTGATGAGTTAGGACCTCCCCTCACCTGCTTGTCTTACTTACCTTTGTCTACTTCCTTAAAACCTCCCCTCACCTGTTGTTTAAGTCATACTGCTTGTTTAACACCCCTCACCTGCTTGTCTAAGTCTGCTGCAGCATTCTGCACATCATTTAATTCTCAGCCATTTTTTCTGTTACTGCAAGTTATTGCTAGTTTGACCACCAGAGGGCATCTTTGAGATGCATTTGATAGTCTTCCATATTGGCATTACCAGAGAATTTACAACTTTTTTCGTAATGACATATTATATGGAATTGATTGAAAAATAAGTAATATTAATAAAAAATAAGCTATTGTCTTTATTTTCAGAGAGCAAGCTAATCAAGGGGTCGAACATGTAGATATTGGCAGATGTTCACTGTCCGAGGAACAGGCCGTGGAAGCTTTATTGCTGGCAAAAGTGTCCATAACCAGAGGTAATTAAACTGTTCTGTGCTCTTCTTCTCTCTCCATCTCTGCCTGTCTTGTTGTGCATGGAACCTGTCTCACAAGCATTAATTAAAAAACCCTTAAGATGTCAGCTGCTAATTTTCAGATTTACACCACATAAACACAGCCATTTTCACTGGGCTATCTGTTGCTGCCAAGTC
The DNA here is from genome assembly GCF_021184085.1 of Oncorhynchus gorbuscha. Lineage (NCBI taxonomy): Eukaryota > Metazoa > Chordata > Actinopteri > Salmoniformes > Salmonidae > Oncorhynchus > Oncorhynchus gorbuscha. The sequence continues at coordinate 77,695,474 of NC_060180.1, read as the reverse complement.
ATGATTTCCCTTAGGGGTTAGCCTTGCAATAACCCAGTGGTGAGACACAATGCCCTCTATATTTAAATGTTTCAGGTACACTCTGATAGGTGTCTGCGTCACAGTCAGTATCTTCTATTGACATCATCTTCTATTGTTTGTCCTCATGTGTCTGTTTTTCAGCATAAAGTCCTCAGTGTGGACGCCAGCTGAGACCACACACACACACACACACACACACACACACACACACACACACACACACACACACACACACACACACACACACACACACACACACACACACACACACACACACACACACACACACACACACACACACACACACACACACACACACACACACACACACACACACACACACACACACACAATAACAGTCTCCTTCACTTCATCCCTGTCCCCCTTCTCCCTAAATCCTCTAGGTTATATCAGCTGTTTTGGAGAACCCCTCCCGCACCTGAACTGGCTGACACAGAGGGCACAGCATGATCAGAGGTGAGAGGTCATTTTGTCGGGTCAACAGGATTTTTTTTAAAGAGATGCTTTACATTGAAATACAGAAAGAGATGCAGTAGTCCCAGAGTTAATGATCCCAGGTCAGTTTTGCATTTCACCTCCTGATGATTATGATGACTGACTGTGTTAGAATAAAAAAAACAAGGCTTAATCATGATCTCTCTCTCTCTCCATCTGTCACTCATCAGCAGGTATGTTTTGATGTGAGAGATGATTCCAGACCCGTCATCGCCACCTCACCCGCTCTTAAGATAACCTTCGGGCCGACTGGGGGACTAAGGCTGGTTAGGAGACACTGTAATTGTGATGAACTGAGACAATATTAGGGTAGCACCGTAATTCATGAATCATATGCTGTCTGCCTCTGTTCTTACCTATTTGCCTTTCTGTCTTCTACACCTCTCTCCCCACCTCGTCTTTCTGTCTTCTAAACCTCTCTCCCCGCCTCGTCTTTCTGTCTTCTACACCTCTCTCCCCACCTCGTCTTTCTGTCTTCTAAACCTCTCTCCCCGCCTCGTCTTTCTGTCTTCTACACCTCTCTCCCCACCTCGTCTTTCTGTCTTCTACACCTCTCTCCCCACCTCGTCTTCCTGTCTTCTACACCTCTCTCCCCGCCTCGTCTTTCTGTCTTCTACACCTCTCTCCCCACCTCGTCTTCCTGTCTTCTACACCTCTCTCCCCGTCTCGTCTTTCTGTCTTCTACACCTCTATCCCCCACTCGTATTTCTGTCTTCTACACCTCTCTCCCCACCTCATCTTTCTGTCTTCTACCCCTCTCTCCCCACCTCGTCTTTCTGTCTTCTACACCCCTCTCCCCACCTCGTCTTTCTGTCTTCTACACCTCTCTCCCCACCTCGTCTTTCTGTCTTCTACACCTCTCTCCCCACCTCGTCTTCCTGTCTTCTACACCTCTCTCCCCACCTCGTCTTTCTGTCTTCTATACCTCTCTCCCCACCTCGTCTTTCTGTCTTCTACACCTCTATCCCCCACTCGTCTTTCTGTCTTCTATACCTCTCTCCCCACCTCATCTTCCTGTCTTCTATACCTCTCTCCCCACCTCATCTTTCTGTCTTCTACACCTCTCTCCCCACCCCGTCTTTCTGTCTTCTATACCTCTCTCCCCACCTCGTCTTTCTGTCTTCTACACCTCTATCCCCCACTCGTGTTTCTGTCTTCTACACCTCTCTCCCCACCTCATCTTTCTGTCTTCTACACCTCTCTCCCCACCTCATCTTTCTGTCTTCTACACCTCTCTCCCCACCCCGTCTTTCTGTCTTCTACACCTCTCTCCCCACCCCGTCTTTCTGTCTTCTATACCTCTCTCCCCACCCCGTCTTTCTGTCTTCTATACCTCTCTCCCCACCTCGTCTTTCTGTCTTCTTCTACACCTCTATCCCCCACTCGTGTTTCTGTCTTCTACACCTCTCTCCCCACCTCATCTTTCTGTCTTCTCCACCTCTCTCCCCACCTCGTATTTCTTCCTCGTTTTATAACACACCATATGTGCATTGAAGTACACATTGAACGTGTATTGATAATAATATTACAATTATCATAATTTTAATGCATTTATTATGTATTTATAACACCTGGATAATGAACGTCTTTCAATAAAAGCATTTCTCCACGGGGTGAAATGAAGTATCTCATTGAAATACTATCCTGTGTCCTCAGATTAATGCAGATGAAGGGCGTTAGATATGCATAGGTTTGGTTTTCTTCTGTATATATGAAATACAAATCAGCCTTTACTTAAATCATGTTTCTAGTCTATTGCATAGTTACAATGTGTCACCATAGATGGACCAGGACCAGGAGAGGTAAACACTGTTGAAGTCTATAATTGTAATATGTACATGCAGACAACAGAATCATTCAAAGACTGGAATATGATATGACTGAAAAATAATGTCTCAGAGATTCATACCTGAACCACACCTTTATTTGCCAAGGAAGAGAACATGATCAGTGAATATATTCAATGTACAGGCTGCAATGTGGGGATCTCATGTGTGGTAATAACTACAGTACATGTGTATATAGGACTTGCATCCTTGGCACAATAAAGTCCATACATAGAATGTATGCACACATGACTGTAAGTCGCTTTGGATAAAAGCGTCTGCTAAATGGCATATATTATTATATATTATTATTATTTATAAAGTTATTATATTCTACTCAATCCATTGGCTTCATTAAGGCCTTTCAGACTTGACGTTGATACGACAACTATGATGGCTGAAGTTCATAGATTAGTATGAATATTAGTTCAGAACCGTTTTAGAGTCCATACACAGATCGGCTACATATAGAGTACAGTATATACTGTACTCTATATCATCTACTGCATCTTTATGTAATACATGTATCACTAGCCACTTTAACTATGCCACTTTGTTTACATACTCATCTCATATGTATATACTGTACTCTATATCATCTACTGCATCTTTATGTAATACATGTATCACTAGCCACTTTAACTATGCCACTTTGTTTACATACTCATCTCATATGTATATACTGTACTCGATACCATCTACTGTATCTTGTTTACATACCCTACATTACTCATCTCATATGTATATACTGTACTCTCTACCATCTACTGCATCTTGTTTACATACCCTACATTACTCATCTCATATGTATATACTGTACTCTATACCATCTACTGCATCTTGTTTACATACCCTACATTACTCATCTCATATGTATATACTGTCCTCTATACCATCTACTGCATCTTGTTTACATACCCTACATTACTCATCTCATATGTATATACTGTACTCTTTACCATCTACTGCATCTTGTTTACATACCCTACATTACTCATCTCATATGTATATACTGTACTCTATACCATCTACTGCATCTTGTTTACATACCCTACATTACTCATCTCATATGTATATACTGTACTCTATACCATCTACTGCATCTTGTTTACATACCCTACATTACTCATCTCATATGTATATACTGTACTCTCTACCATCTACTGCATCTTGTTTACATACCCTACATTACTCATCTCATATGTATATACTGTACTCTAAACCATCTACTGCATCTTGTTTACATACCCTACATTACTCATCTCATATGTATATACTGTACTCTATACCATCTACTGCATCTTGCCTATGCCGCTCTGTACCATCACTCATTCATGTATCTTTATGTACATATTCTTTATCCCTTTACACTTGTGTGTATAAGGTAGTAGTTGTGGAATTGTTAGTTAGATTACTCGTTGGTTATTACTGCATTGTCGGAACTAGAAGCACAAGCATTTCGCTACACTCGCATTAACATCTGCTAACCATGTGTGTGTGACAAATACATGATTTGAGTTGATGTATTTACTGTCGCTAGCTACACATCCTATAGGCATACAGTTATTTTTATCCTCCACGACACAATAAGGAAGTAAATAGTGAGCTAGTTATGATACTTCAGCTGCATTGCAAGGCAAGCTTACACAATTGCACATTCAATTTACAGTAAATGAGCTAGATTCTTTACATCCACTGTTTCATAAAACGACAGACTGGTTTTCTGGTTTTCTCAGGAGTCCCTAAAACATTAAAAAACACAAATTACACATTCATTCTCCTAACACTTGCTAGCTGGCTAACGTTAGCTAGTCAGATAACTTGCTTAATAGCAATTTTCGTAAATTAACTTCATGACAAAAAAAATATGCACAAATGTTTGTCTCTACATTAACTAAGATATTCCTCTCAATTGTATTTATTTTGCTTGACTCGTTATGACGTTATAACAACTTACAACTGTTTCCCCCGTAATGTTTTGTCAGCCATCTTTGTTGAAGAACACCACCAGGCACGGGTGGCTCGTGTCAAAATTCATCATTGGAACCACTCGATATGATTGGTCATATAAAAACCTTGGAACCCAAATGCATAATGAGTGCTCTAACTCCCCCTGGTGGTGGTCTGGAGCAATGAAGCCGTGACGCTGGGTACCTCTAAGTACCGCGGTGCAAGCTCACAACTTTTAAAGGTCTTCATTGATTAGTTAGGAAATAAGTAAAAGCAGCAGACACTAGGCCCTTCAGTAAAGAGGTGGAACACTAGGCCCTTCAGTAAAGAGGTGGAACACTAGGCCCTTCAGTAAAGAGGTGGAACACTAGGCCCTCCAGGAAAGAGGTGGAACACTAGGCCCTCCAGGAAAGAGGTGTCCTGACCCTGTACCCGCCCTTCTGACCGCTCTGCATGCCCCTGAGCCTGCCTGCCATCCTGTACCTTTGCCCCTGTTGCTGCAATAAACATTGTTACTTCAACACGGTCTGCATCTGGGTCTAACCTTGATCTCTGATAGTACAAACTGGCCCTGACTGACGCAGCAGACCCAGGCCAGCTGCTCCCAAGGAGCCTCCATCGGGAGGCACGAGGAAAAGCTTCGTGGCCTTATGGAGGGTGTCCAAATGTTGGCGGAACGCCACGACTGGGCATTGGACGATTTTCTGGTGCAATTCCGCGGTTTGTCTGGAGGCAGCCTACCACAGTGATAACCCCACAGTCCCTGTTAGCAACGCCGTCTCATCGGCCACTCCACCTTCTCTGGAGCCCCGCTTACCCCCCCACCTCCCAGAACGCTTCAATGGAGATTTGAGCACCTGTCGGGCGTTTCTAGCTCAGTGTGCCCTCATTCTTTTGTGTTTCAGCCCTCGTCCTTCCCCTCGGTCTGCTCCATGATAATCTCATCACGCTCATCAAACAGACACAGTGATGTAACATAAAGCAATAGAAGGTGAAACGTGTTAGTCTAGTCAGGGTAGTAAATGGTCATTTCCCTCCCTCCCTCCCTCCCTCCCTCCCTCCCTCCCTCCCTCCCTCCCTCCCTCCCTCCCTCCCTCCCTCCCTCCCTCCCTCCCTCCCTCCCTCCCTCCCTCCCTCCCTCCCTCCCTCCCTCCCTCCCTCTCCCTCCCTCCCTCCTCTCCCTCCCTCCCTCCCTCCCTCCGTCCCTCCCTCCGTCCCTCCCTCCCTCTCTCCCTCTCTCCCTCTCTCCCTCCCTCCCTCCCTCCCTCCCTCCCTCCCTCCCTCCCTCCCTCCCTCCCTCCCTCCCTCCCTCCCTCCCTCCCTCCCTCCCTCCCTCCCTCCCTCCGTAGTAAATTGTATTTTTTATTTATTTCATCCATCCCCCTTGTTTGATCTCTTTCTCTTTCTGAAAGGAATAGAAAGTCTTATCTCTGGTGTCTGCATGCCTGTTTGTCTGCCTGTCTGCCTGCCTGTCTGTCTGTCTGCCTGTCTTCCTGCCTGCCTGCCTGCCTGTCTCCCTGTCTATGTCTGTCTGTCTGTCTGTCTGTCTGTCTGTCTGTCTGTCTGTCTGTCTGTCTGTCTGTCTGTCTGTCTGTCTGTCTGTCTGTCTGTCTGTCTGTCTGTCTGTCTGTCTGTCTGTCTGTCTGTCTGTCTGTCTGTCTGTCTGTCTGTCTGTCTGTCTGTCTGTCTGTCTCCTTGTCTGTCTGTCTGTCTGTCTGTCTGTCTGCCTGTCTGTCTGTCTGTCTGTCTGTCTGTCTGTCTGTCTGTCTGTCTGTCTGTCTGTCTGTCTGTCTGTCTGTCTGTCTGTCTGTCTGTCTGTCTGTCTGTCTGTCTGTCTGTCTGTCTGTCTGTCTGTCTGTCTGTCTCCTTATCTGTCTCCTTGTCTGTCTCCTTGTCTGTCTGTCTGTCTGTCTGTCTCCTTGTCATTCTACCACTAAGATTATTGTTAATGTATGCCTGGAACTAAACCATCACTTGAATTCAGAGACAGATTTATTCAAAGTCATTCATAATGAGATGGATGACATTATTCTCCTCTTTATCTCTCTCTCTAACCCCTCTCCATGCATGGTCAGATCTACTCCTCTACCTCATATAGGAAACCATGACAGCTTTGTGTCCATGCATGGTCAGGTCTACTCCTCTACCTCATATAGGAAACCATGACAGCTTTGTGTCCATGCAGGGTCAGGTCTACTCCTGGTAGAGTCTTTAAGAGAGTCTGTAAGAGAGTGTGAGAGTCGGTGAGAGAGTCTATAAGAGAGTCTATAAGAGAGCATATAAGTGTGATAGTCCATTAGTCTAGAACAGCCCCATTAAACTAGCCCCATTAGTCTAGACCAGCCCCGCTATTTTAGATCAGCCCCATTAGTCTAGACCAGCCCCATAAGTCTAGACCAGACCCATTATTCTAGACCAGCCCCATTAAACTAGACCTGCCCCGCTAGTTTAGACCAGTACCATTAGTCTAGACCAGCCCCATTAGTCTAGACCAGCCCCATTAGTCTAGACCAGCCCCATTAGTCCAGACCAGCCCCATTATTCTAGACCAGCCCCATTAAACTAGACCTGCCCCGCTAGTTTAGACCAGTACCATTAGTCTAGACCAGCCCCATTAGTCTAGATCAGCCCCATTATTCTAGACCAGCCCCATTAGTCTAGCTCATTAGTCTAGACCAGCCCCATTAGTCCAGACCAGCCCCATTAGTCCAGACCAGCCCCATTAGTCTAGCTCATTAGTCTAGACCAGCCCCATTAGTCCAGACCAGCCCCATTAGTCTAGACCAGCACCATTAGTCTAGACCAGCCCCATTAGTCTAGCTCATTAGTCTAGACCAGCCCCATTAGTCTAGCTAGTCTAGACCAGCCCCATTAGTCTAGACCAGCCCCATTAGTCTAGCTCATTAGTCTAGACCAGCCCCATTAGTCCAGACCAGCCCCATTAGTCTAGACCAGCCCCATTAGTCTAGCTCATTAGTCCAGACCAGCCCCATTAGTCTAGACCAGCCCCATTAGTCTAGCTCATTAGTCCAGACCAGCCCCATTAGTCTAGACCAGCCCCATTAGTCTAGCTCATTAGTCTAGACCAGCCCCATTAGTCCAGACCAGCCCCATTAGTCTAGACCAGCCCCATTAGTCTAGACCAGCACCATTAGTCTAGCTCATTAGTCTAGACCAGCACCATTAGTCTAGCTCATTAGTCTAGACCAGCCCCATTAGTCCAGACCAGCCCCATTAGTCTAGACCAGCCCCATTAGTCTAGACCAGCCCCATTAGTCCAGACCAGCCCCATTAGTCCAGACCAGCCCCATTAGTCTAGACCAGCACCATTAGTCTAGCTCATTAGTCCAGACCAGCCCCATTAGTCTAGACCAGCACCATTAGTCTAGACCAGCCCCATCAGTCTAGCTCATTAGTCCAGACCAGCCCCATTAGTCTAGACCAGCACCATTAGTCTAGCTCATTAGTCTAGACCAGCCCCATTAGTCCAGACCAGCCCCATTAGTCTAGACCAGCACCACTAGTCTAGCTCATTAGTCTAGACCAGCCCCATTAGTCTAGACCAGCCCCATTAGTCTAGACCAGCACCATTAGTCTAGATCATTAGTCCAGACCAGCCCCACTAGTCCAGACCAGCCCCATTAGTCTAGACCAGCACCATTAGTCTAGACCAGCACCATTAGTCTAGACCAGCACCATTAGTCTAGACCAGCACCATTAGTCTAGATCATTAGTCCAGACCAACCCCATTAGTCTAGACCAGCACCATTAGTCTAGACCAGCACCATTAGTCTAGACCAGCCCCATTAGTCTAGACCAGCACCATTAGTCTAGATCATTAGTCCAGACCAGCCCCATTAGTCTAGACCAGCACCATTAGTCTAGATCATTAGTCCAGACCAGCCCCACTAGTCTAGACCAGCCCCATTAGTCTAGACCAGCCCCATCAGTCTAGACCAGCACCATAGTCTAGACCAGCCCCATCCGTTTAGACCAGCCCTGCTGGTTTAGACCAGCACCATTAGTCTAGATCAGCCCCATTAGTCTAGACCAGCCCCATTAGTCTAGACCATTAGTCCAGACCAGCCCCATTAGTCTAGACCATTAGTCCAGACCAGCCCCATTAGTCTAGACCATTAGTCCAGACCAGCCCCATTATATATATGCCATTTAGCAGACGCTTTTATCCAAAGCGACTTACAGTCATGTGTGCATACATTCTACGTATGGGTGGTCCCGGGGATCGAACCCACTACCCTGGCGTTACAAGCGCCATGCTCTACCAACTGAGCTACAGAAGGACCAGCCCCATTAGTCTAGACCAGCCCCATTAGTCCAGACCAGCCCCATTATTCTAGACCAGCCCCATTAGTTTAGACCTGCCCCATTAGTCTAGACCAGCCCCATTAGTCTAGACCATTAGTCCAGACCAGCCCCATTAGTCTAGACCAGCCCCATTAGTCTAGACCAGCCCCATTAGTCTGGACCAGCCCCATTAGTCTAGACCAGCCCCATTAGTCCAGACCAGCCCCATTAGTCTGGACCAGCCCCATTAGTGTAGACCAGCCGTATTAGTCTAGACCAGCCCCATTAGTCCAGACCAGCCCCATTAGTCTTGATCAGCCCCATTAGTCTGGACCAGCCACATTAGTGTAGACCAGCCGTATTAGTCTAGACCAGCCCCATTAGTCCAGACCAGCCCCATTAGTCTAGATCAGCCCCATTAGTCTGGACCAGCCCCATTAGTCTAGACCAGCCCCATTATTCTGGACCAGCCCCATTAGTCTAGACCAGCCCCATTCGTCTTGAACAGCACCATTAGTCTAGACCATTAGTCCAGACCAGCCCCATTAGTCTAGACCAGCCCCATTAGTCCAGACCAGCCCCATTGGTCTAGACCAGCCCCATTAGTCCAGACGAGCCCCATTAGTCCAGACCAGCCCCATTAGGCTAGACCAGCCCCATTAGTCCAGACCAGCCCCATTAGTCCAGACCAGCCCCATTAGTCTAGACCAGTCCCATTAGTCCAGACCAGCCCCATTATTCCATACGAGCCCCATTAGTCTAGACCAGCACCATTAGTCTAGACCATTAGTCTAGACCAGCCCCATTAGTCTAGACCAGCCCCATTAGTCTAGACCAGCCCCATTAGTCTAGACCAGCCCCATTAGTCTGGACCAGCCCCATTAGTCTAGACCAGCCCCATTAGTCTAGACCAGCCCCATTAGTCTAGTCCAGCCCCATTAGTCCAGACCAGCCCCATTAGTCTAGACCACCCCCTTAGTCCAGACCAGCCCCATTAGTCCAGACCAGCCCCATTAGTCTAAACCAGCCCCATTAGTCTGGACCAGCACCATTAGTCTAGACCATTAGTCCAGACTAGCCCCATTAGTCTAGACCAGCCCCATTAGTCTAGATCGGCCCCATTAGTCCAGACCAGCCCCATTAGTCTAGACCAGCCCCATTAGTCCAGACCAGCCCCATTAGTCTAGACCATTAGTCCAGACCAGCCCCATTAGTCTAGACCAGCCCCATTAGTCTAGACCAGCCCCATTAGTCTGGACCAGCCCCATTAGTCTAGACCAGCCCCATTAGTCCAGACCAGCCCCATTAGTCTGGACCAGCCCCATTAGTGTAGACCAGCCGTATTAGTCTAGACCAGCCCCATTAGTCCAGACCAGCCCCATTAGTCTTGATCAGCCCCATTAGTCTGGACCAGCCACATTAGTGTAGACCAGCCGTATTAGTCTAGACCAGTCTAGACCAGCCCCATTAGTCCAGACCAGCCCCATTAGTCTAGATCAGCCCCATTAGTCTGGACCAGCCCCATTAGTCTAGACCAGCCCCATTATTCTGGACCAGCCCCATTAGTCTAGACCAGCCCCATTCGTCTTGAACAGCACCATTAGTCTAGACCATTAGTCCAGACCAGCCCCATTAGTCTAGACCAGCCCCATTAGTCCAGACCAGCCCCATTGGTCTAGACCAGCCCCATTAGTCCAGACGAGCCCCATTAGTCCAGACCAGCCCCATTAGGCTAGACCAGCCCCATTAGTCCAGACCAGCCCCATTAGTCCAGACCAGCCCCATTAGTCTAGACCAATCCCATTAGTCCAGACCAGCCCCATTAGTCCATACGAGCCCCATTAGTCTAGACCAGCACCATTAGTCTAGACCATTAGTCTAGACCAGCCCCATTAGTCTAGACCAGCCCCATTAGTCTAGACCAGCCCCATTAGTCTAGACCAGCCCCATTAGTCTGGACCAGCCCCATTAGTCTAGACCAGCCCCATTAGTCTAGACCAGCCCCATTAGTCTAGTCCAGCCCCATTAGTCCAGACCAGCCCCATTAGTCTAGACCACCCCCTTAGTCCAGACCAGCCCCATTAGTCCAGACCAGCCCCATTAGTCTAAACCAGCCCCATTAGTCTGGACCAGCACCATTAGTCTAGACCATTAGTCCAGACTAGCCCCATTAGTCTAGACCAGCCCCATTAGTCTAGATCGGCCCCATTAGTCCAGACCAGCCCCATTAGTCTAGACCAGCCCCATTAGTCCAGACCAGCCCCATTATTCTGGACCACCCCCATTAGTCTAGACCAGCCACATTAGTCCAGACCAGCCCCATTAGTCCAGACCAGCCCCATTAGTCTAGACCAGCCCCATTAGTCTAGACCAGCCCCATTAGTCTAGACCAGCCCCATTAGTCCGGACCAGCCCCATTAGTCTAGACCAGCCCCATTAGTCTGGACCAGCCCCATTAGTCTGGACCAGCCCCATTAGTCTAGACCAGCCCCATTAGTCTGGACCAGCCCCATTAGTCTGGACCAGCCCCATTAGTCTAGACCAGCCCCATTAGTCTAGACCAGCCCCATTAGTCTGGACCAGCCCCATTAGTCTAGACCAGCCCCATTAGTCTGGACCAGCCCCATTAGTCTGGACCAGCCCCATTAGTCCAGACCAGCCCCAATCGCCCACGTCACCGTTGTGAATGTTCCATGAATGGTAAGCCCTCTTATTGTTGTTGAATATGATTGAGGCTGTCTGTGGATGATGGATTGGTCCCCCATTCCATATTTCAGGTAAGAGATTGAATACATTTGTCTTATCTGAGCTCACCAGTCCCTCTCTATGTCTTCGTCCCAAATGGGACAGTTTTCCCTTTATAGTTGCACTACCTTTTGACCAGGGTTCATAGTGCTCTGGTACAATGTACTGCACTATCTAGGAAATAGAGACCTATTTGGGACTATGCCAGACAGACAGCTATAGCATATCCATCACTCAGACAAAACTCAATATTTCAATTCCTTCAAATGTGGAAATGCAGTCTGGAATAAAAACAATGGGAGAGATTTTCAATCAGACGCACCTGAGTTTTGATTGCTTTGGTGACTGTTGGAATGAGAGACTGCTTGGCCTGAAGTACACAGACATTAGCATCAAGGACAAAAACAAAACACTGTTAGGGAAAGTCAATGTTAGCGCGAACCACCGCGTTTAACCATGGAAAGACGTGTGGGAATATGGCGGAATAGAAACAGTGTAGTTATTCCCTCCGCAAGGCCATCAAACAGGCAAAATGCCGGTACTGGGACAAGGTGGAGTCGCAATTCAACGGCTCAGACACGAGGCGTATGTGGCAGGGTCTACAGGAAATCACAGACTACAGGAAGAAAACCAGTGAGTAAAACATTTAAACCTCGTAAGTGTTAATCCTCGTAAGGCTGCTGGCCCAGATGGCATCCCTAGTCACATCCTCAGAGCATGCACAGACCAGCTGGCTGGTGTGTTTACGGACATATTCAATCGCTCTTATCCCAGTCTGTTGTCCCCACATTGTTCCTGTACCCAAGAAGGCAAAGATAACTGAACTAAATGACTACTGAGGCTAGTTAAGGATCATATCACCTCCACCTTACTGGCCACCCTTAACCCACTTCAGTGTGCATACCGCCCCAACAGGTCCACAGACGATGCAATCACCATCACACTGCACACTGCCCTAACCCACCTGGACAAGTGGAATACCTATGTAAGAATGCTGTTCATCGACTACAGCTCGGCATTCAACACCATAGTACCCTCCAAGTTCATCCTCAAACTGGAGGCCCTGGGTCTCAACCCCCGCACTGTGCAACTGGGTCCTGGACTTTCCGACGGGCCGCCCCCAGGTGTTGAAGGTAGGAAACAACTTCGCTGACCCTCAACACTGGGGACCCACAAGGGTGTATGCTCAGCCCCCTCTTGTACTCCCTGTTCACCCACGACTGCTTGACCATGCACGCCTCCAACTCAATCATCAAGTTTGCAGACCACACAACAGCAGTGGGCTTGATTACCAACAACGGTGAGACGGCCTAAAGGGAGGATGTGAGGGCACTCGGAGTGTGGTGTCAGGAAAACAACCTCTCACTCAACGTCAACAAAAGGAGATGTTCGTGGACTTCAGGAAACAGCAGAGGGAGCATCCCCCTATCCACATCGAAGGGACAGCTGTGGAGAAGGTGGAAAGTTTTAAGTTCCTCGGCGTACACATCACAGAAAAACTGAAAGGGTCCACCCACACAGAAAGCGTGGTGCTGAAGGTGCAACAGAGCCTCTTCAACCTCAGGAGGCTGAACATATTTGGCTTGTCACCTAAAACCCTCACAAAATGTTACAGATGCACAATTGAGAGCATCCTGTCAGGCTGTATCACCGCCTGGTACAGCAACTACACAACGCATCACCGGGGGAAAACTACCTGCCCTCCAGGACACTTACACCACCCGATTTCACAGGAAGGCCAAAAAGATTGTCAAAGACAACAACCACCCGAGCCACTGCCTGTTCACCCTGCTATCATCCAGAAGGTGCGGTCAGTACAGGTGCATCAAAGCTGGGACCGAGAGACTGAAAAACAGCTTCTATCTCAAGGCCATCAGCCTGCTAAACAGCCATCACCAACTCAGAGAGGCTACTCCCTCCATTGAGACCCAATCACTGGCCACTTTAATTAATACATGGATCACTAGTCACTAATAATAATAATAATGCTACTTTAATAATGTTTACATATCTTACATTACTCATATCATATGTATATACTGTATTTTATACCATCTACTGCATCTTGCCTGTGCCATTCGGCCATCGCTCATCCATATATTTCTATGTACATATTCCTATTCATTCCTTTACACTTGTGTGTATAAGGTAGTTGTTGTGAAATTGTTAGATTACTTGTTAGATATTACTGCATGGTTGGAACTAGAAGCACAAGCATTTCGCTACACTCGCATAACATCTTCTAACCATGCTTGACCAGTTTTTAACATTTGATTTGATTTAGCACTGGTCTCTGTTCATAGTAGAACATCACATCATATATTTATACATACTTTTGCATATATACACAGAACCAGTCAAAAGTTTGGACACATCTACTCATTCGAGGGTTTTTCTTTATTTTTCAAAACTATTTTCTACATTGTAGAATAACAGTGAAAACATCAAAACTGTGAAAAACACATATATCAAGAGTGTGCAAAGCTGTCATCGAGGCGAAGAATCTGATTGGTTTAACACAAAGCTGTCATCGAGGCGAAGAATCTGATTGGTTTAACACAAAGCTGTCATCGAGGCGAAGAATCTGATTGGTTTAACACAAGCTGTCATCGAGGCGAAGGGTGGCTACTTTGAAGAATCTGATTGGTTTAACACAAAGCTGTCATCGAGGCAAAGGGTGGCTACTTTGAAGAATCTGATTGGTTTAACACAAAGCTGTCATGGAGGCAAAGGGTGGCTACTTTGAAGATTCTGATTGGTTTAACACAAAGCTGTCATCGAGGCGAAGAATCTGATTGGTTTAACACAAAGCTGTCATCGAGGCGAAGGGTGGCTACTCTGAAGAATCTGATTGGTTTAACACAAAGCTGTCATCGAGGCAAAGGGTGGCTACTTTAAAGAATCTGATTGGTTTAACACAAAGCTGTCATCGAGGCAAAGGGTGGCTAATTTGAAGAATCTGATTGGTTTAACACAAAGCTGTCATCGAGGCAAACCGTGGCTACTTTAAAGAATCTGATTGGTTTAACACAAAGCTGTCATCGAGGCAAAGGGTGGCTAATTTGAAGAATCTGATTGGTTTAACACAAAGCTGTCATCGAGGCAAACCGTGGCTACTTTAAAGAATCTGATTGGTTTAACACAAAGCTGTCATCGAGGCAAAGGGTGGCTAATTTGAAGAATCTGATTGGTTTAACACAAAGCTGTCATCGAGGCAAACGGTGGCTACTTTAAAGAATCTGATTGGTTTAACACAAAGCTGTCATCGAGGCAAAGGGTGGCTAATTTAAAGAATCTGATTGGTTTAACACAAAGCTGTCATCGAGGCAAACGGTGGCTACTTTAAAGAATCTGATTGGTTTAACACAAAGCTGTCATCGAGGCAAAGGGTGGCTATTTTAAAGAATCTGATTGGTTTAACACAAAGCTGTCATCGAGGCAAACGGTGGCTACTTTGAAGAATCTGATTGGTTTAACACTTTTTTTGGTTACTACATGACTCCATATGTGTTCCTTGGTAGTGTTGATGTCTTCACTACAATGTAGAAAATAGTCAAGATAAAGAATGCAACCTGGAATGAGTAGGCGTGTCCAAACTGTTGACAGGTACTGTATATATACACTGCATTCATATATGCTCCTTAGCAGATATTGCATATCAGCTACCTTCTGTAGCTCATTTGGTAGAGCATGGCGCTTGTAACGCCAGGCTAGTGGGTTCGATTCCCGGGACCACCCATACGTAGAATGTATGCACACATGACTGTAAGTCGCTTTGGATAAAAGCGTCTGCTAAATGGCATAAATTATATTATATATTATATTATTATTATATTAGTTTCAATCCAGTGGCAAGAAAAGTATGACCTGGATTTCTGCATGAATTGGTCATCAAATTTGATCTGATCTTCATCTTAGTCACAACAATAGACAAACACAGTGGTGGCACTATTGAATACATAATTTAAACATTCACAGTGTAGGTTGGATAACGTATATGAACCCCCCAAGGCTAATGACTTTTCCAAAAGCTAATTGGAGTCAGAAGTCAGCTAACCTGGAGTCCAACCAACGAGACGACATTGGAGCTGCTTTGCCCTATAAAAAACACTCACAAAGTTTGCTTTTCACAAGAAGCATAGCCTGATGTTATTTTGTAAATTGTTTAAATTTCACCTTTTATTTAAACAGGTAGGCCAGTTGAGAACAAGTTCTCATTTACCACTGAGACCTGGCCAAGATAAAGCACAGCAGTGCGACACAAACAACAACACAGAGTTACACATGGAATAAACAAACATACAGTCAATAATACAATATAAAAATCTATATACAGTGTGTGGAAATGAGGTATGATTAGGGAGGTAAGGCAATGAATAGGCCAACAGTGGCAAAGTAAATACAATTTAGCAAATTAACACTGGAGTGATAGATGTGCAGATGATGATGTGCAAAGTAGAGATACTGGGGTGCAAAAGAGCAAGCAGATAAATAAAACAGTATGGGGATGACGTAGTTGGGTGTGCTATTTACAGATTGGCTGTGTACAGGTACAGTGATCTGTAAGCTGCTCTGACAGCTGATGCTTAAAGTTAGTGAGGGAGATATGAGTCTCCAGCTTCAGTGATTTTTGCAATTCGTTCCAGTCGTTAGCAGCAGAGAACATGAAGGAAAGGCGGCCATATGAGGTGTTGGCTTTGGGGATGACCAGTGAAATATACCCGCTGGAGCGCGTGCTATGGGTGGGTGTTGCGCTGGTGACCAGTGAGTTGAGATAAGGCGGGGCTTACCTAGCAAATACTTGTAGATGACCTGGAGCCAGTGGGTTTGGCGATGAATATGAAGCGAGGGCCAGCCAACGAGAGCGTACAGGTCATAGTGGAGGGTAGTATATGGGGCTTTGGTGACAAAACAGATGGTACAGTAATATACTACATCCAGTTTGTTGAGTAAAGTGTTGGTGGCTATTTTGTAAATGACATCAGCGAGGATCCGTAGGATGGTCAGTTTTACAAGGGTATATTTGGCAGCATGAGTGAAGGATGCTTTGTTGCGAAATAGGAAGCCGATTCTGCACTATTGTAAAGTGACTGTTCCACTGGATGTCATAAGGTGAATGCACCAATTTGTAAGTCGCCCTGGATAAGAGCGTCTGCTAAATGACTTAAATGTAAATGTAAATGTTAATTGTGGATTGGAGATACTTAATGTGAGTCTGGAAGGAGAGTTTACAGTCTAACCAGACACCTAGGTATTTGTAGTTGTCCACATATTCTAAGTCAAGAACCATCCAGAGCAGTGATGCTAGTCGGCCGGGCGGTTGCGGGCAGCGATCGGTTGAAAAGCAAGCACTTAGTTTTACTAGCATATAAAAGCAGGAAGGAGTGTTGTATGGCATTGCAGCTTGTAGTAGCGAAGTACCAGGGGTGTTCAAGTGTCTCTGTTACACCAGGGTACCAGGGTACCAGGGGTGTTAAAGTGTCTCTGTTACACCAGGGTACCAGTGGTACCGGGTTACCAGGGGTGTTAAACTGTCTCTGTTAAACCAGGGTACCAGGTTACCAGGGGTGTTAAACTGTCTCTGTTACACCAGGGTACCAGGGTACAAGGGGTGTTAAAGTGTCTCTGTTACACCAGGGTGCCAGGTTACCAGGGGTGTTAAAGTGTCTCTGTTACACCGGGGTACCAGGGTACCTGGGGTATTAAAGTGTCTCTGTTACACCAGAGTACCAGGGTACCAGGGGTGTTAAAGTGTCTCTGTTACACCAGGGTACCAGGGTACCAGGGGTGTTAAAGTGTCTGCTTTACACCAGGGTACCAGGGTAACAGGGGTGTTAAAGTGTCTCTGTTACACCAGGGTACCAGGTTACAAGGGTACCAGGGTACCAAGGGTGTTAAAGTGTCTCTGTTACACCAGGGTACCAGGGGTATTAAAGTGTCTCTGTAACACCAGGGTACCAGGGTACCAGGGTACCAGGGGTGTTAAAGTGTCTCTGTTACACCAGGGTACCAGGGTACCAGGGTACCAGGGGTGTTAAAGTGTCTCTGTTACACCAGGGTACCAGGGTACCAGGGGTATTAAAGTGTCTCTGGTCTCCCGTAATATTTAGTGTTCTGAAGCAGTAGGTTATGGAATAGCAGGAAGTTGTCTCTCTCAGGGACAGCTGCTCGTTTGAAGCAGAGCTCTGATTACTGTAATAATTATATCTGATTAATGAATCAAAGCCTGCATTCCAAATGGCACCGTATTCACTACATAGTGCACTACTTTTGACCAGAGCCAGAGACAGTAGTGAACGTAGGGATTAGGTTGCCATTTGGGCCATGACTCAAGGTTAAACCAAACCCCCCCTTAACACTGTGAATTAAAGCTACAGGCCCTGTCTCCAATGGGACCCCTATACCATACACAGTGCACTACTATTGGCCAGGGACCTTAGGGCTTTGTAGGCAATAGGGTACCATTTAGGACCATTTAGGATGTAGACAACAGTCATGTATTAATGACCATCACGTCCTCGGACGGCATTAAGCTGATTTCATAACATACTTTAGTAGTTAACACATTTTTATATAATTCAACTACATGGGGAGACTTTGTGGTGATTAGTGGGAGAGGGACTTTATGGGAATCATGAAACTGTACTGATGTGTGTTCTCACACTGAGATATTACATTATACACTGTTAGGGAAAGTTAGAAGTATATAGTATTACATTATATACTGTTAGGGAAAGTTAGAAGTATATAGTATTACATTATATACTGTTAGGGAAGGTTAGAAGTATATATATTACATTATATACTGTTAGGAAAAGTTAGAAGTATATAGTATTACATTATACACTGTTAGGGAAAGTTAGAAGTATATAGTATTACATTATATACGGTTAGGGAAAGTTAGAAGTATATAGTATTACATTATACACTGTTAGGGAAAGTTAGAAGTATATAGTATTACATTATATACTGTTATATATATAGTATTACATTATATACTGTTAGGTAAAGTTAGAAGTATATAGTATTACATTATATACTGTTAGGGAAAGTTAGAAGTATATAGTATTACATTATACACTGTTAGGGAAAGTTAGAAGTATAACGTATTACATTATATACTGTTAGGGAAAGTTAGAAGTATATAGTATTACATGATATTTTTTTATTTTATTTTTATTTATTTCACCTTTATTTAACCAGGTAGGCTAGTTGAGAACAAGTTCTCATTTGCAACTGCGACCTGGCCAAAATAAAGCATAGCAGTGTGAACAGACAACACAGAGTTACACATGGAGTAAACAATTAACAAGTCAATAACACAGTAGGAAAAAAAATGGGCAGTCTATATACAATGTGTGCAAAAGGCATGAGGAGGTAGGCGAATAATACAGTTTTGCAGATTAACACTGGAGTGATAAATGATCAGATGGTCATGTACAGGTAGAGATATTGGTGTGCAAAAGAGCAGAAAAATAAATAAATAAAAAAACAGTATAAAAACAGTATGGGGATGAGGTAGGTGAAAATGGGTGGGCTATTTACCAATAGACTATGTACAGCTGCAGCGATCGGTTAGCTGCTCGGATAGCTGATGTTTGAAGTTGGTGAGGGAGATAAAAGTCTCCAACTTCAGCAATTTTTGCAGTTCGTTCCAGTCACAGGCAGCAGAGTACTGGAACGAAAGGCGGCCAAATGAGGTGTTGGCTTTAGGGATGATCAGTGAGATACACCTGCTGGAGCGCGTGCTACGGATGGGTGTTGCCATCGTGACCAGTGAACTGAGATAAGGCGGAGCTTCACCTAGCATGGACTTGCAGATGAACTGGAGCCAGTGGGTCTGGCGACGAATATGTAGTGAGGGCCAGCCGACTAGAGCATACAAGTCGCAGTGGTGGGTGGTATAAGGTGCTTTAGTGACAAAACGGATGGCACTGTGATAGACTGCATCCAGTTTGCTGAGTAGAGTGTTGGAAGCCATTTTGTAGATGACATCGCCGAAGTCGAGAATCGGTAGGATAGTCAGTTTTACTAGGGTAAGCTTGGCGGCGTGAGTGAAGGAGGCTTTGTTGCGGTATAGAAAGCCGACTCTTGATTTGATTTTCGATTGGAGATGTTTGATGTGAGTCTGGTAGGAGAGTTTGCAGTCTAGCCAGACACCTAGGTACTTATAGGTGTCCACATGTTCAAGGTCGGAACCATCCAGGGTGGTGATGCTAGTCGGGCATGCGGGTGCAGGCAGCGATCGGTTGAAAAGCATGCATTTGGTTTTACTCGCGTTTAAGAGCAGTTGGAGGCCACGGAAGGAGTGCTGTATGGCATTGAAGCTCGTTTGGAGGTTAGATAGCACAGTGTCCAATGACGGGCCAAAAGTATATAGAATGGTGTCGTCTGCGTAGAGGTGGATCAGGGAATCGCCCGCAGCAAGAGCAACATCATTGATATATACAGAGAAAAGAGTCGGCCCGAGAATTGAACCCTGTGGCACCCCCACAGAGACTGCCAGAGGACTGGACAGCATGCCCTCCGATTTGACACACTGAACTCTGTCTGCAAAGTAATTGGTGAACCAGGCAAGGCAGTCATCCGAAAAACCGAGGCTGTTGAGTCTGCCGCTAATAATATGGTGATTGACAGAGTCGAAAGCCTTGGCGAGGTCGATGAAGACGGCTGCACAGTACTGTCTTTTATCGATGGCGGTTATGATATCGTTTAGTACCTTGAGTGTAGCTGAGGTGCACCCGTGACCGGCTCGGAAACCAGATTGCACAGCGGAGAAGGTACGGTGGGATTCGAGATGGTCAGTGACCTGTTTGTTAACTTGGCTTTCGAAGACCTTAGACAGGGCAGGATGGATATAGGTCTATAACAGTTTGGGTCCAGGGTGTCTCCCCCTTTGAAGAGGGGGATGACTGCGGCAGCTTTCCAATCCTTGGGGATCTCAGACGATATGAAAGAGAGGTTGAACAGGCTGGTAATAGGGGTTGCGACAATGGCGGCAGATAGTTTCAGAAATAGAGGGTCCAGATTGTGAAGCCCAGCTGATTTGTACGGGTCCAGGTTTTGCAGCTCTTTCAGAACATCTGCTATCTGGATTTGGGTAAAGGAGAACCTGGAGAGGCTTGGGCGAGGAGCTGCTGGGAAAGTTAGAAGTATAAAGTATTATATTATACACTGTTAGGGAAAGTTAGAAGTATATAGTATTACATTATATACTGTTAGGGAAAGTTAGAAGTATATAGTATTACATTATATACTGTTAGGGAAAGTTAGAAGTATATAGTATTACATTATATACTGTTAGGGAAAGTTAGAAGTATATAGTATTACATTATATACTGTTAGGGAAAGTTAGAAGTATATAGTATTACATTATATACTGTTAGGGAAAGTTAGAAGTATATAGTATTACATTATATACTGTTATGGAAAGTTAGAAGTATATAGTATTACATTATATACTGTTATGGAAAGTTAGAAGTATATAGTATTACATTATATACTTTTAGGGAAAGTTAGAAGTATAAAGTATTACATTATACACTGTTAGGGAAAGTTAGAAGTATATAGTATTACATTATATACTGTTATGGAAAGTTAGAAGTATATAGTATTACATTATATACTTTTAGGGAAAGTTAGAAGTATAAAGTATGACATTATATACTGTTATGGAAAGTTAGAAGTATATAGTATTACATTATATACTTTTAGGGAAAGTTAGAAGTATAAAGTATTACATTATACACTGTTAGGGAAAGTTAGAAGTATATAGTATTACATTATATACTGTTAGGGACGGTTAGAAGTATAAAGTATTATATTATACACTGTTAGGGAAAGTTAGAAGTATATAGTATTACATTATATACTGTTAGGGACGGTTAGAAGTATAAAGTATTATATTATACACTGTTAGGGAAAGTTAGAAGTATATAGTATTACATTATATACTGTTAGGGAAAGTTAGAAGTATATAGTATTACATTATATACTGTTAGGGAAAGTTAGAAGTATAAAGTATTATATTATACACTGTTAGGGAAAGTTAGAAGTATATAGTATTACATTATACACTGTTAGGGAAAGTTAGAAGTATATAGTATTACATTATATACTGTTAGGGAAAGTTAGAAGTATATAGTATTACATTATATACTGTTAGGGAAAGTTAGAAGTATATAGTATTACATTATATACTGTTAGGTAAAGTTAGAAGTATATAGTATTACATTATATACTGTTAGGGAAAGTTAGAAGTATATAGTATTACATTATATACTGTTAGGGAAATTTAGAAGTATATAGTATTACATTATATACTGTTAGGGAAAGTTAGAAGTATATAGTATTACATTATATACTGTTAGGAAAAGTTAGAAGTATAAAGTATTACATTATATACTGTTACGTAAAGTTAGAAGTATATAGTATTACATTATATACTGTTAGGGAAAGTTAGAAGTATATAGTATTACATTATATATTGTTAGGGAAAGTTAGAAGTATATAGTATTACATTATACACTGTTAGGTAAAGTTAGAAGTATATAGTATTACATTATATACTGTTAGGGAAAGTTAGAAGTATAAAGTATTACATTATACACTGTTAGGGAAAGTTAGAAGTATATAGTATTACATTATACACTGTTAGGGAAAGTTAGAAGTATATAGTATTACATTATATACTGTTATGGAAAGTTAGAAGTATATAGTATTACATTATATACTTTTAGGGAAAGTTAGAAGTATAAAGTATTATATTATACACTGTTAGGGAAAGTTAGAAGTATATAGTATTACATTATATACTGTTAGGGAAAGTTAGAAGTATATAGTATTACATTATATACTGTTAGGGAAAGTTAGAAGTATAAAGTATTATATTATACACTGTTAGGGAAAGTTAGAAGTATATAGTATTACATTATACACTGTTAGGGAAAGTTAGAAGTATATAGTATTACATTATATACTGTTAGGGAAAGTTAGAAGTATATAGTATTACATTATATACTGTTAGGGAAAGTTAGAAGTATATAGTATTACATTATATACTGTTAGGTAAAGTTAGAAGTATATAGTATTACATTATATACTGTTAGGGAAAGTTAGAAGTATATAGTATTACATTATATACTGTTAGGGAAATTTAGAAGTATATAGTATTACATTATATACTGTTAGGGAAAGTTAGAAGTATATAGTATTACATTATATACTGTTAGGAAAAGTTAGAAGTATAAAGTATTACATTATATACTGTTACGTAAAGTTAGAAGTATATAGTATTACATTATATACTGTTAGGGAAAGTTAGAAGTATATAGTATTACATTATATATTGTTAGGGAAAGTTAGAAGTATATAGTATTACATTATACACTGTTAGGTAAAGTTAGAAGTATATAGTATTACATTATATACTGTTAGGGAAAGTTAGAAGTATAAAGTATTACATTATACACTGTTAGGGAAAGTTAGAAGTATATAGTATTACATTATATACTGTTAGGTAAAGTTAGAAGTATATAGTATTACATGATATACTATTAGGTAAAGTTCATTAGAAGTATATAGTATTACATTATACACTGTTAGGGAAAGTGAGAAGTATATAGTATTACATTATATACTGTTAGGGAAAGTTAGAAGTATATAGTATTATATTATATACTGTTAGGGAAAGTTAGAAGTATATAGTATTACATTATATACTGTTAGGTAAAGTTAGAGATATAAAGTATTACATTATATACTGTTAGGGAAAGTTAGAAGTATAAAGTATTCCATTATATTATATACAGTTAGGGAAAGTCAGGTATAGATAGTATTGAATTACATAGATATAATTCTAGATGACTGACATAGTTCTAGATGACTGACATAGTTCTAGATTACTAGCATGGTTCTAGATGACTGACAAAGTTCTAGATGACTGACAAAGTTCTAGATGACTGACAAAGTTCTAGATGACTAACAAAGTTCTAGATGACTGACAGTTCTAGATGACTAGCATAGTTCTAGATGACTAGCATAGTTCTAGATGACTGACATAGTTCTAGATGACTGACATAGTTCTAGATGACTGACAAAGTTCTAGATGACTGACATAGTTCTAGATGACTGACAAAGTTCTAGATTACTAGCATGGTTCTAGATGACTGACAAAGTTCTAGATGACTGACAAAGTTCTAGATGACTAGCATAGTTCTAGATGTCTAGCATAGTTCTAGATGACTGACATAGTTCTAGATGACTCACATAGTTCTAGATGTCTAGCATAGTTCTAGATGACTAGCATAGTTCTAGATGACTGACATAGTTCTAGATGTCTAGCATAGTTCTAGATGACTGACATAGTTCTAGATGACTCACATAGTTCTAGATGACTGACATAGTTCTAGATGACTAGCATAGTTCTAGATGACAGGCATAGTTCTAGATGTCTAGCATAGTTCTAGATGACTAGCATAGTTCTAGATGTCTAGCATAGTTCTAGATGTCTAGCATAGTTCTAGATGACTGACATAGTTCTAGATGACTCACATAGTTCTAGATGTCTAGCATAGTTCTAGATGACTAGCATAGTTCTAGATGACTGACATAGTTCTAGATGTCTAGCATAGTTCTAGATGACTGACATAGTTCTAGATGACTCACATAGTTCTAGATGACTGACATAGTTCTAGATGTCTAGCATAGTTCTAGATGACTAGCATAGTTCTAGATGACTGACATAGTTCTAGATGACTAGCATAGTTCTAGATGACAGGCATAGTTCTAGATGTCTAGCATAGTTCTAGATGACTAGCATAGTTCTAGATGACAGGCATAGTACATTCTCCATTCACTTTTCGCAGCCCACTATCCGTCTGTCAATAATTCCACACGCACGCACGCACGCACGCACGCACGCACGCACGCACGCACGCACGCACGCACGCACGCACGCACACACACACACACACACACACACACACACACACACACACACACACACACACACACACACACACACACACACACACACACACACACACACACACGGTTGAAGGCCCAGACCACTGTCGCTATTCTCTACAGAGCAGCCAATTTAGTTTGTGCTGAAAAGCCTGTGAAACAGAGTTGTGAGAGTGGCTGGGGAGGTGTGCGTGTGCATGTGTGCATGTCACTCTCTCTCTCTGTGTGTATGTGTGTGTGTACAGAGAGGTGTTGTTGGTCCTATCTCTGACAGCTCAAGGATACAGTGATGAAAGACACTGCACTAGGGTATAGAGGCCAGCTCAATAACACACGACCTAAGGTAGAGACTAGCTCCAATCAAAGGCCTGTTTAATAACACGTCTTAAGGTAGAGGCTAGCCATCTAGCTAGCTCTAATCAGAGACCAGCTCAATAACTCAAGTCTTAAGGTATAGGATAGCTAGCTAGCTAGCTCCAATCAGAGACCAGCTCAATAACTCAAGTCTTAAGGTATAGGGTAGTTAGCTAGCTAGCGCCAATCATAAACCAGCTCAATAACTCAAGTCTAAAGGTATAGGGTAGCTAGCTAGCTAGCTCCAATCAGAGACCAGCTCAATAACTCAAGTCTTAAGGTATAGGATAGCTAGCTAGCTAGCACCAATCAGAGACCAGCTCAATAACTCAAGTCTTAAGGTATAGGGCAGTTAGCTAGCTAGCGCCAATCAGAGACCAGCTCAATAACTCAAGTCTTAAGGTATAGGGTAGTTAGCTAGCTAGCGCCAATCATAAACCAGCTCAATAACTCAAGTCTAAAGGTATAGGGTAGCTAGCTAGCTAGCACCAATCAGAGACCAGCTCAATAACTCAAGTCTTAAGGTATAGGATAGCTAGCTAGCTAGCTCCAATCAGAGACCAGCTCAATAACTCAAGTCTTAAGGTATAGGGTAGTTAGCTAGCTAGCGCCAATCATAAACCAGCTCAATAACTCAAGTCTAAAGGTATAGGGTAGCTAGCTAGCTAGCTCCAATCAGAGACCAGCTCAATAACTCAAGTCTTAAGGTATAGGATAGCTAGCTAGCTAGCACCAATCAGAGACCAGCTCAATAACTCAAGTCTTAAGGTATAGGGCAGTTAGCTAGCTAGCGCCAATCAGAGACCAGCTCAATAACTCAAGTCTTAAGGTATAGGGTAGTTAGCTAGCTAGCGCCAATCATAAACCAGCTCAATAACTCAAGTCTAAAGGTATAGGGTAGCTAGCTAGCTAGCACCAATCAGAGACCAGCTCAATAACTCAAGTCTTAAGGTATAGGATAGCTAGCTAGCTAGCTCCAATCAGAGACCAGCTCAATAACTCAAGTCTTAAGGTATAGGGTAGTTAGCTAGCTAGCGCCAATCATAAACCAGCTCAATAACTCAAGTCTAAAGGTATAGGGTAGCTAGCTAGCTAGCACCAATCAGAGACCAGCTCAATAACTCAAGTCTAAAGGTATAGGGTAGCTAGCTAGCTCCAATTAGAGGCCAACTCAATTACACAAATATTAAGTTAGAGGCTAGCTGGCTCAGTGGTTCTCAAACCTCTCCTCTGGGACCCGCAGATGCTTCACCATTTTGTTGTAGACCTGAACTATCTCACCTGCTTATCCTAGTCAATGACTCGATGATTAGTTGAAAGAATTGAATAAGGTGTGCTAGCTCTGGAATAGTTCAAAATACATTGGAACGGGGAGTCCCAGGGGAGAGGTTTGGAAACCTCCAATTCCGGTCAGATGTTTGGGTCAGGCAGCGGGGCCAGAGATCGACCGCTCCTCCTGTATGTGGCGGTATGAACAACGCTCAGACGCAGGGGTTCGAACACGACGTGGGGCGTCTCTCTACTACTACAGGTGGGGTTTGGCTTGTAAAGTGTCACTGATAACCTTCTAAGACCTGTTAAATCATATGAAGAGTACCTTGATCCTCCTGGTATTTTGATGAACCCCCTTCAAGTGGAACTGACAGTGTTTTAACTACTTTGCAGCTATGAAACAAACAGACAATCATAATATCAGTCAAAAATATAAAAATTCCCAGTTTACGCTACATAAGTTTGAAAAATAGGTTCAAAATTCCATGATGTTGTCAGAATAGATGGATGCAGTTCAATGCATGATTAATATAATTCACCAATACATTTCTTGGTAGTCAAACAAATATTGCTATCAGGTTGTAAATCACAACTGGCCAGTACATGGTTAGTACATTGCTGGCTGCCAGCAGCCAATCGAGAAGCACTGTATCAGTTGCAAAGGCTGGGAATTTCACTACAATCAAACTAGCAAGGGCAATGATAAGTCAGTCATAAGGTGGCTAATAGGCTAGCTATTTAGGTAGCTCTTTATTTAGCATGCTAAAAACACGCTGCCACCTGCCTTCTCTATTTTTTGGGGTAATGCTGTAATCAATTGGTTGTAATCTTGGATTGAGCAATTTTGAAAACTCCATGAAGGACATAACTCTACCATTTCAATTTACAATATAATTTAAGAACAAAATACCCTTTTCAAACAACTTTCCCATAAATAGAGGTATTTTATCAACCAGCGCATTTGAGTTCAGTCATAATATTTGTTGTAATATTTGTTCTGTCTTTTCAGGGGGAGGACGTTGAAACTGTAGCCAGCTCTGCAATGCTTGTTAGAAAAAGAGAGATACTTTGAAAAAAAAAGTAAACAATGGAAGAGCTTTTCTTAGTAATCTACTTGAGAATCATTTAGGGTTCAAGTAAAACTTTTGAATGAGTGAAGCTTTTAGAGAGGCTTAATGCTTTTATATTTAATAATCTCAACCCACCCAATTCATAGTCATTATATAGATAGGCACGCTTTTATCAAGCACACTTTATTTTGTCTGGTTTAGCGTCCCTGTCACGTTCTGACCTTAGTTCCTTTGTTTTGTCTTTGTTTTAGTATGGTCAGGGCGTGAGTTGGGGTGGGCAGTCTATGTTCTTTTTTCTATGATTTGGGATTTCTGTATTTGGCCTGGTATGGTTCTCAATCAGAGGCAGCTGTCAATCGTTGTCCCTGATTGAGAACCATACTTAGGCAGCCTGTTTTCACCCTTGAGTTGTGGGTGATTATTTTCTGTTGAGTGTTTGTATTCTGCACCAGACAGAACGGTTTCGTTCGTTCGTTCGTTCGTTCGTTCGTTCACTGTTGTTTTTTGTTCAGTGTTCAATTTCTTTATTAAAAATATGGACACTTACCACGCTGCGCATTGGTCCTCACCTTCTTCCACCAACAACGACCGTTACAGTCCCAGATAATGCTAAATATTTTTTGCTCATATGATTTGAAAAATAAATCATCAGGAGAAGACAGCGCCATAAGTGAGTAAACTGAGATATGACTGAGGAGTTAATCAGGGCAATGTTTCCATAAATATACAGTTGTTTACCTCTCCATGGTTGCAGGATCTTGTCTATTTTTATACGTTTTCTATTGAAACCATATTCTTATCGGCAGACTCAATAGCCTCGGTTTTTCGGATGACTGCCTTGCCTGGTTCACCAATTACTTTGCAGACAGAGTTCAGTGTGTCAAATCGGAGGGCATGCTGTCCAGTCCTCTGGCAGTCTCTGTGGGGGTGCCACAGGGTTCAATTCTCGGGCCGACTCTTTTCTCTGTATATATCAATGATGTTGCTCTTGCTGCGGGCGATTCCCTGATCCACCTCTACGCAGACGACACCATTCTATATACTTTTGGCCCGTCATTGGACACTGTGCTATCTAACCTCCAAACGAGCTTCAATGCCATACAGCACTCCTTCCGTGGCCTCCAACTGCTCTTAAACGCGAGTAAAACCAAATGCATGCTTTTCAACCGATCGCTGCCTGCACCCGCATGCCCGACTAGCATCACCACCCTGGATGGTTCCGACCTTGAATATGTGGACAAGTACCTAGGTGTCTGGCTAGACTGCAAACTCTCCTTCCAGACTCACATCAAACATCTCCAATCGAAAATCAAATCAAGAGTCGGCTTTCTATTCCGCAACAAAGCCTCCTTCACTCATGCAGCCAAGCTTACCCTAGTAAAACTGACTATCCTACCGATCCTTGACTTCGGCGATGTCATCTACAAAATGGCTTCCAACACTCTACTCAGCAAACTGGATGCAGTCTATCACAGTGCCATCCGTTTTGTCACTAAAGCACCTTATACCACCCACCACTGCAACTTGTATGCTCTAGTCGGCTGGCCCTCACTACATATTCATCGCCAGACCCACTGGCTCCAGGTCATCTACAAGTCCATGCTAGGTAAAGCTCCGCCTTATCTCAGTTCACTGGTCACGATGGCAACACCCATCCGTAGCACGCGCTCCAGCAGGTGTATCTCACTGATCATCCCTAAAGCCAACACCTCATTTGGCCGCCTTTCGTTCCAGTACTCTGCTGCCTGTGACTGGAACGAACTGCAAAAATCGCTGAAGTTGGAGACTTTTATCTCCCTCACCAACTTCAAACATCAGCTATCCGAGCAGCTAACCCGATCGCTGCAGCTGTACATAGTCTATTGGTAAATAGCCCACCCATTTTCACCTACCTCATCCCCATACTGTTTTTATACTGTTTTTTATTTATTTACTTTTCTGCTCTTTTGCACACCAACATCTCTACCTGTACATGACCATCTGATCATTTATCACTCCAGTGTTAATCTGCAAAATTGTATTATTCGCCTACCTCCTCATGCCTTTTGCACACATTGTATATAGACTGCCCATTTTTTTTCCTACTGTGTTATTGACTTGTTAATTGTTTACTCCATGTGTAACTCTGTGTTCTCTGTTCACACTGCTATGCTTTATTTTGGCCAGGTCGCAGTTGCAAATGAGAACTTGTTGTCAATTAGCCTACCTGGTTAAATAAAGGTGAAAAAAAAAATAAATAAAAAATTGTGGAGAGCTTATGAATCCCAAGTATGTCTACTTCACCATCAGTCCATTTTATAGGTTCACTAATGTAAAAGGTATTTTTAAAGTAATGTAAAACTTATCATAATTTGGTTTTAGTATTTTTTTCAAAGATCCAATTGCACTTCAAGTTGCAGGGATCTTCAAGGAATATTGTACATCTTATCATAATCAGGTTTTAGTCCAGAGAGTCCAGAAAAGTTATCTAGAACTTCAATGAGACATTGCAGGGATCTTCAAGGAGACATTGCAGGGATCTTCAAGGAGACATTGCAGGGATCTTCAAGGAGACATTGCAGGGATCTTAAAGCATTGCAGGGATCTTAATATAAAACTTGAGTCATCGGCATACATGGACACCTTCAAGGAGACATTGCAGGGATCTTCAAGGAGACATTGTTTTTAAACCTTGGATTTCTAATCCTCTAGTGTTATTTGATGTGATTTGAATTGCTAGCATTTCAATGGCCATAGAAAATAGATATGTTGACAGCAGACACCCTTGTTTAACTCCTCTTGACAATTCAAAACTCTGAGATGTAGCCGTTATTTACTATTTTACACCTGGGGTTGCTATGCATATATTTTTTTTATAAGAGAACTGAAAAAAATCCAGGCATTTATTTAAAAAAATCCAGTCTTTATCAAATGCCTTTTCAAAATCCACTATAAATATCATCCCTGGCTTCTTAGATGTTTCATGATGTTCTATTATTTCTAGTAGTTGTTGTATTTTATCTCCAATGTAATGTCCATGTAAAAAAACCTCTGATCAGGATGAACAATACCTGGTAAAACCCTTTTAATTCTGAGTGCTCTGCATTTCACGAGTATTTTTCACTGGTAACATTGAAGTGTGAGGGGCCTCCAGTTTTTTAGATAGACTGGGTCTTTATATTTTCCACCTGGGTCTTGTTTTAATAATAGAGAAAACAGACCTTCCTGCTCAGTACCTGACAGACTACCATTTCTATAGGAGTTGTCACGAACCGGCTCAAAGCCCGTAACAAAGGGAGACAACGTGGAGATAAGGAGTAGCAAAATATATATTTATTAAATAAGTAACTAAGTATAATATACAATGGTGTGTGTAATCAGTAATCATTAGTGTAAGTGAGTGTTTTGCATGCATGAATGTGATAATGCAGGGTGATGAAAGGTGCCAAAGCAAACAAACAAAAGGCCACCAAGAACCACAACACAATCTAAAGGTGTCTGCATGGAGAGAGTTCCTCCATGAATGTTGAAGAGGTCTATTTATCCTGGGAGACACCTGGCCCAGGTGTTTCCCATGTAGCTGACGACCCTCTCAACTCCGCCCACTGGCATCCTAATAAGGAAACAAGAACAAAGACAGAATACGGCAGACAGAGTGGGAGGGTCGTCACAGAGTAGTTAAAACAATCTAACAATGGAGCTTCAAGCCTTGCCATCAAGCCTTGGGGTTTTTCCAGACTGAAAGGATTTAATAGCCTCAACAAGTGTTGACTTTACCGTGAAATGCTTTCTTACAAACCCTTAACCAACAGTGTAGACCTTACTGTGAAATGCTTTACTGACAAGCCTTTAACCATCAGTGCAGTTCAAGAAGAAGAAAATACTCAAATAAAAAGTCATAGTGAAAAGTAACACAATAAGAATAACAACAATGAGGCTATATATCGGGGGCACCGATACCGAGTCAGTGTGCAGGGATACAGGCTAGTTGAGGTAATCTGTACATGTAGGTGGGGGCGAAGTGACTATTTAACAAATAAGTAGCGAGTAGCAGCAGTGTACAAGAGGGGGGAGGGTCAATGTAAATTGTCCGCTGTCGATTTCATGTATTGTTCAGCAGGCTAATGGCTTGGGGTAGAAGCTGTTGAGGAGCCTTTTGGTTCTAGACTTGGCGCCGGTACCGCTTTACGTGCGGTAGCAGAGAAAACAGTCTACCACTAGGGTAGCTGGAGTCTTTGACAATTTTTGGGGCCTTTCTCTGACACAGCCTAGTATATAGGTCCTGGATGGCAGGAAGCTTGGCCCCAGTCAGTGAAGACACTTGCCAGTTGGTCTGCGCATGCTCTGAATACACGTCCTGGTAATCCGTCTGGCTCCGCTGCCTTTTGAATGTTGTTTAAAGGTCTTACTCACATCGGCTACCGAGAGCGTTGTCACACAGTCATTCACAACAGCTGGTGCTCTCGTGCATGCTTCAGTGTTGCTTGCCTCGAAGCGAGCATAAAAGGCATTTTGCTCGTCTGATTGTGCAGTTGCTGTACCAGGCGGTGATACAGCCAAACAGGATGATCTCAATTGTGCATCTGTAAAAGTTTGTGGGTCTTAGGGGCAAGCCGAATCTCCTGCAGATGAAGAGGTGCTGTTGCGCCTTCTTCAGAACACTGTAGTAGTATTAGTATTTAATATAGATCCCCCATTAGTTCCTGCCAAGGCAGCAGCTACTCTTCCTGAGGTTTATTATGGATCCCCATTAGTTCCTGCCAAGGCAGCAGCTACTCTTCCTGGGGTTTATTATGGATCCCCATTAGTTCCTGCCAAGGCAGCAGCTACTCTTCCTGGGGTTTATTATGAATCCCCATTAGTTCCTGCCAAGGCAGCAGCTACTCTTCCTGGGGTTTATTATGGATCCCCATTAGTTCCTGTCGAGGCAGAAGCTACTCTTCCTGGGGTTTATTATGGATCCCCATTAGTTCCTGCCAAGGCAGCAGCTACTCTTCCTGGGGTTTATTATGAATCCCCATTAGTTCCTGCCAAAGCAGCAGCTACTCTTCCTGGGGTTTATTATGGATCCCCATTAGTTCCTGCCAAGGCAGCAGCTACTCTTCCTGAGGTTTATTATGGATCCCCATTAGTTCCTGCCAAGGCAGCAACTACTCTTCCTGGGGTTTATTATGGATCCCCATTAGTTCCTGCCAAGGCAGCAGCTACTCTTCCTGGGGTTTATTATGAATCCCCATTAGTTCCTGCCAAAGCAGCAGCTACTCTTCCTGGGGTTTATTATGGATCCCCATTAGTTCCTGCCAAGGCATCAGCTACTCTTCCTGGGGTTTATTATGGATCCCCATTAGTTCCTGCCAAGGCATCAGCTACTCTTCCTGGGGTTTATTATGGATCCCCATTAGTTCCTGCCAAGGCATCAGCTACTCTTCCTGGGGTTTATTATGGATCCCCATTAGTTCCTGCCAAGGCATCAGCTACTCTTCCTGGGGTCTGGCTAATTTATGACAGTTTTACAATTTCAAAAATATTACAATACATTTATAACAGCTTTCGCAACACGTGTCTGTGTGGGTGGACCATTTCAGCTTTTCAGTGTTGTGTGCGGCGAGGAACTTGAAGCTTTTCACTTTCTCCACTGCGGCCCCGTCGATGTGGATGTGTTCCCTATGCTGTCTCCTGAAGTCAGCTCCTTCGTTTTGTTGACATTTTCCTGGCACCACTTGGCCAGGGTCCTCAACTCCCTGTATCTCGTCGTTGTTGGTAATCAGGCCTACCATGGTTGTCGTCTGCAAACGTCATGGTAGAGTTGGAGCACGCATTTGTGGGTAAACAGAGAGTACAGGAGAAGGCTGAGCGTCCTTTTGGGGCCCGAGTTGAGGATCAGCATAGTGGAGCGGTTGCCTACATGCAGCACCGGGGGTGGCCCATCAGGATTCCAGGACCCAGTTGCACAGGGTGGAGTTCAGACCCAGGGCCCCAAGCTTAATGGTGAGCTGAATAGCAGAGCAGACACTGATAAACCCTTCATTATGTTGAATTTAGTTGTATGGCTTTGTCCCAAATGGCACTCTATTCCCTACATAGTGAACTACTTTACCTTATGGGGTCTGGTCCAAAGTAATATACTATTAAGGGAATAGGGTGCCATTTATGATGCAGACATAGTCTCCCACTCCTAATTAACACCTAATTAATTATGTTAAAGGATTAAGATGTTCAACAACCTGCAGGGTCATCTGTTCTGTTACATCTGTATTCCTATTCCTGGTCCATTTCACTTCCATTCTAGTTCCATTGTGGTGTTGTAGTTCCATTGTGGTGTTGTAGTTCCATTGTGGTGTTGTAGTTCCATTGTGGTGTTCTAGTTCCATTGTGGTGTTGTAGTTCCATTGTGGTGTTCTAGTTCCATTGTGGTGTTGTAGTTCCATTGTGGTGTTCTAGTTCCATTGTGGTGTTGTAGTTCCATTGTGGTGTTGTAGTTCCATTGTGGTGTTCTACTTCCATTGTGGTGTTGTAGTTCCATTGTGGTGTTCTAGTTCCATTGTGGTGTTGTAGTTCCATTGTGGTGTTGTAGTTCCATTGTGGTGTTCTAGTTCCATTGTGGTGTTGTAGTTCCATTGTGGTGTTGTAGTTCCATTGTGGTGTTCTAGTTCCATTGTGGTGTTCTACTTCCATTGTGGTGTTGTAGTTCCATTGTGGTGTTGTAGTTCCATTGCGGTGTTGTAGTTCCATTGTGGTGTTCTAGTTCCATTGTGGTGTTGTAGTTCCATTGTGGTGTTGTAGTTCCATTGTGGTGTTGTAGTTCCATTGTGGTGTTGTAGTTCCATTGTGGTGTTGTAGTTCCATTGTGGTGTTGTAGTTCCATTGTGGTGTTCTACTTCCATTGTGGTGTTGTAGTTCCATTGTGGTGTTGTAGTTCCATTGTGGTGTTCTAGTTCCATTGTGGTGTTGTAGTTCCATTGTGGTGTTGTATTTCCATTGTGGTGTTGTAGTTCCATTGTGGTGTTGTAGTTCCATTGTGGTGTTGTAGTTCCATTGTGGTGTTGTAGTTCCATTGTGGTGTTGTAGTTCCATTGTGGTGTTCTAGTTCCATTGTGGTGTTGTAGTTCCATTGTGGTGTTCTAGTTCCATTGTGGTGTTGTAGTTCCATTGTGGTGTTGTAGTTCCATTGTGGTGTTGTAGTTCCATTGTGGTGTTGTAGTTCCATTGTGGTGTTGTAGTTCCATTGTGGTGTTGTAGTTCCATTGTGGTGTTCTAGTTCCATTGTGGTGTTGTAGTTCCATTGTGGTGTTGTAGTTCCATTGTGGTGTTGTAGTTCCATTGTGGTGTTGTAGTTCCATTGTGGTGTTGTAGTTCCATTGTGGTGTTCCATTGTGGTGTTGTAGTTCCATTGTGGTGTTGTAGTTCCATTGTGGTGTTGTAGTTCCATTGTGGTGTTGTAGTTCCATTGTGGTGTTGTAGTTCCATTGTGGTGTTGTAGTTCCATTGTGGTGTTGTAGTTCCATTGTGGTGGTGTAGTTCCATTGTGGTGTTGTAGTTCCATTGTGGTGGTGTAGTTCCATTGTGGTGTTGTAGTTCCATTGTGGTGTTGTAGTTCCATTGTGGTGTTGTAGTTCCATTGTGGTGTTGTAGTTCCATTGTGGTGTTGTAGTTCCATTGTGGTGGTGTAGTTCCATTGTGGTGTTGTAGTTCCATTGCGGTGTTGTAGTTCCATTGTGGTGTTGTTGTTCCATTGTGGTGTTCCATTGTGGTGTTGTAGTTCCATTGCGGTGTTGTAGTTCCATTGTGGTGTTGTAGTTCCATTGTGGTGTTGTAGTTCCATTGTGGTGTTGTAGTTCCATTGTGGTGGTGTAGTTCCATTGTGGTGTTGTAGTTCCATTGCGGTGTTGTAGTTCCATTGTGGTGTTGTTGTTCCATTGTGGTGTTCCATTGCGGTGTTGTAGTTCCATTGTGGTGTTGTAGTTCCATTGTGGTGTTGTAGTTCCATTGTGGTGTTCTAGTTCCATTGTGGTGTTCTAGTTCCATTGTGGTGTTCTAGTTCCATTGTGGTGTTCTAGTTCCATTGTGGTGTTGTAGTTCCATTGTGGTGTTCTAGTTCCATTGTGGTGGAAACACATGTAATAAAAACATGTAAAAATTAAAACAAAATGAAACACAGGCGTTCTAACACTCGCTCATACAATTCCCAGCATGCACCAACACTCCCAGTACAGAGAGAGAGAGAGGGAGAGACTTTCTGACTACTGGATGTGACACATCACAGGTTTCAGGATGGATCAGCTGTTGTGTTGAAGGAGACTAGGACATGTCTCACTACAGATGTGTGTCTCTCCCTATTGGAGACAGGAAGACATCATGATGACTACATCTGTGATAACTGTGTGTGTTTTTCCAAGACAATAAATATCTCAGGCTTGAATTATTCTCAAATCTGAGTCAGAATGATACAATCACAATCAGACTGAATCTCCTACAAAAACATAACATTCAGCTATAATCTATGTACGTCCCAAGTGGCGCCGTATTCAATATGGCCCTAGTCAACAGTAGTAGACTATATAGGGAACGAGTATCCCAGGACACTGCTCTCCCTTGACCAGGCTGGAACAGGCTATGTGAGGTTGAAATTTAGATTTAGACAGCCATTAGGTAATCATGCTCTTTAATCTCTAAATGTCCAGTGTGTGTGTGTGTGTGTGTGTGTGTGTGTGTGTGTGTGTGTGTGTGTGTGTGTGTGTGTGTGTGTGTGTGTGTGTGTGTGTGTGTGTGTGTGTGTGTGTGTGTGTGTGTGTGTGTGTGTGTGTGTGTGTCGGGGGAGAGAGGCTAGATATGAGTCCTATAACTTGGCTCTGTGTACATTCTAGGTTCATTTAGGGATATCAAATCAAATCGCAGAACAGTTGAAACTGGAGCAGCAGCACAGTCAGGTGGACTGGGGACAGCAAGGAGCCATCATGTCAGGTAGTCCTGGGGCACGGTCCTAGGGCTCAGGTCCTCCGAGAGAGAGAAAGAAAGAGAGAATTAGAGAGAGCATATGTGGGGTGGCCAGTCCTCTTCTGGCTGTGCCGGGTGGAGATTATAACAGAACGTGGCCAAGATGTTCAAATGTTCATAAATGACCAGCATGGTTGAATAATAGTAAGGCAGAACAGTTGAAACTGGAGCAGGAGCATGGCCAGGTGGACTGGGGACAGCAAGGAGTCCTCATGTCAGGTAGTCCTGGGACATGGTCCTAGGGCCCAGGCCAGTTGAAACTGGAGCAGCAGCATGGCCAGGTGGACTGGGGACAGCAAGGAGTCATCATGTCAGGTAGTCCTGGGGCATGGTTCTAGGGCTCAGGTCCTCCGAGAGAGAGAAAGAAAGAGAGAAGGAGAGAATTAGAGAACGCACACTTAGATTTACACAGGACACCGAATAGGACAGGAGAAGTACTCCAGATAAACAAACTGACCCTAGCCCCCCGACACATAAACTACTGCAGCATAAATACTGGAGGCTGAGACAGGAGGGGTCTGTCATGCAGGTGAAAGAGGACCCAAAAGCGACTTAACAGAAACAGAGTTTATTTAAGTCCAAACAGGGAATAACAGAAATCCTCTAGTCTGTAGAGGGGAATAACTGGAGAAGCGGCCACAGACTGCAGGTCGCCTGGGTAGGCGCAGGCCGTAGTTGACAGAGACACCTGCTCACACGCATCTGATGAAGGCAAAAAAACACGACAGGACAGGGCGATACACAATCACAGCAAAAACACGACAGGACAGGGCGAAACGCAATCACAGCATGGTGAATACTAAACAAGGAACCGACGGGACAGGAACGGAACACAAAGGAATAAATAGGGACTCTAATCAGGGGAAAGGATCGGGAACAGGTGTGGGAAGACTAAATGATGATTAGGGGAATAGGAACAGCTGGGAGCAGGAACGGAACGATAGAGAGAAGAGAGAGCGAGAGAGGAGAGAGGGAGGGGAGAGAGAGGGATAGAAGGAGGGAAAGAACCAAATAAGACCAGCAGAGGGAAACGAATAGAATGGGGAGCACAGGGACAAGACATGATAATAAATGACAAACATGACAGTACCCCCCACTCACCGAGCGCCTCCTGGCGCACTCGAGGAGGAATCCTGGCGGCAACGGAGGAAATCATCGATGAGTGAACGGTCCAGCACGTCCCGAGACGGAACCCAACTCCTCTCAGACCGTAACCCTCCCAATCCACTAAGTATTGGTGACCCTGTCCCCGAGAACGCATGTCCATGATCTTATGTACCTTGTAAATAGGTGCGCTCGACAAGGACGGGAGGGGGAGGGAAGACGAACGGGGGTGCGAAGAAAGGGCTTAACACAGGAGACATGGAAGACAGGATGGACGCGACGAAGATGTCGCGGGAAGAAGCAGTCGCACAGCGACAGGATTGACGACCTGGGAGACACGGAACGGACCAATGAACCGCGGAGTCAACTTACGAAGCTGTCGTAAGAGGAAGGCTTGCGAGTGGAAAGCCACACTCTCTGGCCGCAACAATACCTTGGACTCTTAATCCTGCGTTTATTGGCGGCTCACAGTCTTCCCCGCAGACAAAGGCAGACCGGTAATGAAGTCTAAGGCGATGTGAGACCATGGTCGAGAAGGAATGGGGAGCGGTCTGAGACGACCGGCAGGAGGAGAGTTACCCGACTTAGTCTGCGCGCAGTCCGAACAAGCAGCCACGAAACGGCGCGTGTCACGCTCCTGAGTCGGCCACCAAAAGCGCTGGCGAATAGACGCAAGAGTGCCTCGAACACCGGGATGACCAGCTAACTTGGCAGAGTGAGCCCACTGAAGAACAGCCAGACGAGTGGAAACAGGAACGAAAAGGAGGTTACTAGGACAAGCGCGCGCGACGCAGTGTGCGTGAGTGCTTGCTTAACCTGTCCTTCAATTCCCCAGACTGTTAACCCGACAACACGCCCATAAGGAAGAATCCCCTCGGGATCAGTAGAAGCCACAGAAGAACTAAACAGACGGGATAAGGCATCAGGCTTGGTGTTCTTGCTACCCGGACGGTAAGAAATCACAAACTCGAAACGAGCGAAAACAACGCCCAACGAGCTTGACGGGCATTAAGTCGCTTGGCAGAACGGATGTACTCAAGGTTCTTATGGTCTGTCCAAACGACAAAAGGAACGGTCGCCTTCCAACCACTGTCGCCATTCGCCTAGGGCTAAGCGGATGGCGAGCAGTTCACGGTTACCCACATCATAGTTGCGCTCAGATGGCGACAGGCGATGAGAAAATAAGCGCAAGGATGAACCTTATCGTCAGACTGGAAGCGCTGGATAGAATGGCTCCCACGCCACCTCTGAAGGCCAACCTCGACAATGAATTGTCTAGTGACGTCAGGAGTAACGAGGATAGGAGCGGACGAAACGTTCTTTTAGAAGATCAAAAGCTCCCTGGGCGGAACCGACCACGTAAACACGTCTTGACAGAAGTAAGAGCTGTGAGAGGGGCAGCAACTTGACCGAAATTACGAATGAAACGCCGATAGAAATTAGCGAAACCTAAAAAGCGCTGCAACTCGGCACGTGACCTTGAACGGGCCAATCACTGACAGCTTGGACCTTAGCGGAATCCATCTGAATGCCTTCAGCGGAAATAACGGAACCGAGAAAAGTAACGGAGGAGACATGAAAAGAGCACTTCTCAGCCTTTACGTAGAGACAATTCTCTAAAAGGCGCTGTAGAACACGTCGAACGTGCTGAACATGAATCTCGAGGACGGAGAAAATCAGGATATCGTCAAGATAGACAAAAACAAAGATGTTCAGCATGTCTCTCAGAACATCATTAACTAATGCCTGAAAACAGCTGGCGCATTGGCGAGACCGAACGGCAGAACCCGGTACTCAAAATGCCCTAACGGAGTGTTAAACGTCGTTTTCCACTCGTCCCCCTCTCTGATGCGCACGAGATGGTAAGCGTTACGAAGGTCCAACTTATAAAGCACCTGGCTCCTCAGAATCTCGAAGGCTGATGACATATGGGGAAGCGGATAACGATTCTAACCGTTATGTCATTCAGCCCTCGATATCCACGCAGGGGCGCAGAGTACCGTCCTTCTTCTTAACAAAAAAGAACCCCGCCCCCCGGCCGGAGAGGAAGAAGGCACTATGGTACCGGCGCAAGAGACACAGACAAATAATCCGAGAGCCTTACGTTCGGGAGCCGACAGAGAGTATAGTCTACCTCGAGGAGGAGTGGTCCCTGGAAGGAGATCAATACTACAATCATACGACCGGTGAGGAGGAAGGGAGTTGGCTCGGACCGACTGAAGACCGTGCGCAGATCATGATATTCCTCCGGCACTCCTGTCAAATCGCCAGGTTCCTCCTGAGAAGTAGGGACAGAAGAAACGGAGGATGGCAGACATTAAACACTTCACATGACAAGAAACGTTCCAGGATAGGATAGAATTACTAGACCAATTAATAGAAGGATTATGACATACTAGCCAGGGATGACCCAAAACAACAGGTGTAAACGGTGAACGGAAAATCAAAAAAGAAATAGTCTCACTGTGGTTACCAGATACTGTGAGAGTTAAAGGTAGTGTCTCAAATTTGATACTGGGAAGATGACTACCATCTAAGGCAAACATGGGCGTAGGCTTGTCTAACGGTCTGAAAGGAATGTTATGTTTCCGAACCCATGCTTCGTCCATGAAACAACCCTCAGCCCCAGAGTCAATCAAGGCACTGCATGTAGCACCCAACCGGTCCAGCGAGATGGACCGACATAGTAGTACAAGATCTAGATGAAGAGGCCTGAGTAGTAGCGCTCACCAGTAGCCCTCCGCTTACTGATGGGCTCTGGCCTCTTACTGACATGAATTAACAAAATGTCCAGCAACTCCGCAATAGAGGCACAGGCGGTTGGTGATCCTCCGTCCCTCTCCTTAGTCGAGATGCGAATCCCTCCCAGTTGCATGGGCTCAGTCTCAAAGCCAGAGGAGGGAGATGGTTGCGAGCGGAGCAGGGAAACACCGTTGATGCGAGCTCTCTTCCACGAGCCCGGTGACGAAGATCTACCCGTCGTTCTATGCGGATGGCGAGAGTAATCAAAGAGTCCACATCTGAAGGAACCTCCCGGGAGAGAATCTCATCCTTAACCACAGCGTGGAGTCCCTCCAGAAAACGAGCGAGCAGCGCCGGCTCGCTCCACTCACTAGAGGCAGCAAGAGTGCGAAACTCAATAGAATAATCCGTTATGGACCGTTCACCTTGGCATAAGGAAGCCAGGGCCCTAGAAGCCTCCCTACCAAAAACTGAACGGTCAAAAACCCGAATCATCTCCTCTTTAAAGTTCTGGAACTTGTTAGAGCAATCAGCCCTGCCTCCCAGATAGCTGTGCCCCATTCTCGAGCCCGGCCAGTAAGGAGTGAAATGACGTAAGCAACCCGAGCTCTCTCTAGAGTATGTGTTGGGTTGGAGAGAGAACACAACTCACACTGCGTGAGAAAGGAGCGGCACTCAGTGGGCTGACCGAGTAGCAAGGTGGGTTATTAACCCTAGGTTCTGGAGGCTCGGCAGGCCAGGAAGTAACAGGTGGCACGAGACGTAGACTCTGGAACTGTCCAGAGAGGTCGGAAACCTGAGCGGCCAGGTTCTCCACGGCATGGCGAGCAGCAGACACCCTGCTCGTGTCTGCCGAGCATGGCTCCTGGATCTTGACGGCAGTGTAACGAGCGTCTGAAGTCGCTGGGTCCATTCCTTGGTCGGTTCCTTCTGTCATGCAGGTGAAAGAGGACTCAAAAGCGACTTAACAGAAACAGAGTTTATTTAAGTCCAAACAGGAATAACAGAAATCCTCTAGTCTGTAGAGGGGAATAACTGGAGAAGCGGCCACAGACTGCAGGTCGCTTCGGGTAGGCGCAGGCCGTAGTTGACAGAGACACCTGCTCACACGCAGCATCTGATGAAGGCAAAAACACGACAGGACAGGGCGATACACAATCACAGCAAAAACACGACAGGACAGGGCGAAACGCAATCACAGCATGGTGAATACTAAACAAGGAACCGACGGGACAGGAACGGAACACAAAGGAATAAATAGGGACTCTAATCAGGGGAAAGGATCGGGAACAGGTGTGGGAAGACTAAATGATGATTAGGGGAATAGGAACAGCTGGGAGCAGGAACGGAACGATAGAGAGAAGAGAGAGCGAGAGAGTGAGAGAGGGAGGGGGAGAGAGAGGGATAGAAGGAGGGAAAGAACCAAATAAGACCAGCAGAGGGAAACGAATAGAATGGGGAGCACAGGGACAAGACATGATAATAAATGACAAACATGACAG
>NC_060180.1:77616381-77654028 GCF_021184085.1 Oncorhynchus gorbuscha | reverse complement strand
CAAGCTCTAGACCCCTAGAGAGTTAAGGTTAAGGCTCTAGACTGCTATTGGAGAGGGTAATGGCTCTAAACTCCTAGAGGGTTAGGGCTCCAGACTCTTAGTGGAGAGGGTTAGGGCTTTAAACTCCTAGAGGGTTAGGGCTCTAGACCCCTAGAAGGTTAAGGTTAGGGCTTTAGACTCCTAGGGCTCTAGACTCCTAGAGGGTTAGGGCTCTAGACTCCTAGAGGGTAAGGGCTCTTGACTCCTAGAGGGTTAGGGTTAGGGCTCTAGACTCCTAGAGTGTTAGGCTCTCGACTCCTAGAGGGTTAGGGCTCTTGACTCCTAGAGGGTTAGGGCTCTAGACTCCTAGAGGGTTAGGGCTAGGGCTCTTGACTCCTAGAGGGTTAGGGCTCTAGACTCCTAGAGGGTTAGGTTTAGGGCTCTTGACTCCTAGAGGGTTAGGGCTTTAGTCTCCCAGAGGGTTAGGTTTTGGGCTCTAGTCTCCCAGAGGGTTAGGGCTCTAGTCTCCTAGAGGGTTAGGGTTCTTGACTCCTAGAGGGTTAGGGCTTTAGTCTCCCAG
Source organism: Oncorhynchus gorbuscha (assembly GCF_021184085.1). Classification (NCBI taxonomy): domain Eukaryota; kingdom Metazoa; phylum Chordata; class Actinopteri; order Salmoniformes; family Salmonidae; genus Oncorhynchus; species Oncorhynchus gorbuscha. The sequence goes on along the minus strand of NC_060180.1, from coordinate 77,653,469 downwards.
AGGGTAAGATTGTGGGCTCTAGACTTCTAGAGGGTTAGGGCTAGGGCTCCAAACTTATAGTGGAGAGGGTTCCGGCTTCCGGTTTGGAGCGAGTGGTCGTATCGGCGCTTCGCTCCCGCAGGTAGTATAACTTTTTACATTTCATTATATTTCATTATAGCACAACGGTTTGATTTGTCTAATCTTAGCAATTTCTTCTCAGCTAGCTACATAGCCGTCTTTGTATCAAAGATAATTGCGTAATTATCGTATTTCGCCGTCCTAACGTAGTCTTCACTAGCCAGCTAGCTAACGTCCACTGATTAGCTGCACTGGGAAAACTATTACACTCAACTGAACGACTTGATCAGTGTAGTGTTAGCTAGCTACATAGCTGTCTTTGCTGTCTTCGTATCTTCGTTCCAAGATAATTGTGTTGTTTAGGTTTAGTGTGTAGTCTTAGAGTGATTATCTTAATTTACCGAGGTTAGCTAGCCAGCTATTTGTCGTCCTTAACGTAGGAGACTCTGCTAGCTAGCCAACAGCTAGCCAACGCTAGCCAACGTCTTCTGAATAGAACTCAACAACCCGGTCGCATTCACAGGTAGTATCACATTTTCATTTCATTTCATTACAGTACAACGGTTTGATTTGTTTGATCGTAGCTAGCTACATAGCTAGCTACATAGCCGTCTTTGTATCAAAGATAATTGTGTAGTCTAGAGCGATTTTCTAGGTTAGCTAGCCAGCTATTGTCGTTCTTTTAACGCAACGTAACGTAAACAACACTACTAGCTAGCCAGCTAGCCCCCGAATAGCAGCACTGCAGAAACTATTACACTCAACGGAACGACTTGATTAGTGTAGTGTCAACAACGCACCCACTGCCAGCTAGCCTACTTCAGCAGTACTGTATCATTTTAATCATTTTAGTCAATAAGATTCTTGCTACGTAGCTTAACTTTCTGAACATTCGAGACGTGTAGTCCACTTGTCATTCCAATCTCCTTTGCATTAGCGTAGCCTCTTCTGTAGCCTGTTAAATATGTGTCTGTTTATCCCTGTTCTCTCCTCTCTACACAGACCATTCAAACGCTCCACACCGCGTGGCCGCGGCCACCCTAATCTGGTGGTCCCAGCGCGCACGACCCACGTGGAGTTCCAGGTCTCCGGTAGCCTCTGGAATTGCCGATCTGCGGTCAACAAGGCAGAGTTCATCTCAGCCTATGCCTCCCTCCAGTCCCTCGACTTCTTGGCACTAACGGAAACATGGATCACCACAGACAACACTGCTACTCCTACTGCTCTCTCTTCGTCCGCCCACGTGTTCTCGCACACCCCGAGAGCTTCTGGTCAGCGGGGTGGTGGCACCGGGATCCTCATCTCTCCCAAGTGGTCATTCTCTCTTTCTCCCCTTACCCATCTGTCTATCGCCTCCTTTGAATTCCATGCTGTCACAGTTACCAGCCATTTCAAGCTTAACATCCTTATCATTTATCGCCCTCCAGGTTCCCTCTGAGAGTTCATCAATGAGCTTGATGCCTTGATAAGCTCCTTTCCTGAGGACGGCTCACCTCTCACAGTTCTGGGCGACTTTAACCTCCCCACGTCTACCTTTGACTCATTCCTCTCTGCCTCCTTCTTTCCACTCCTCTCCTCTTTTGACCTCACCCTCTCACCTTCCCCCCTACTCACAAGGCAGGCAATACGCTCGACCTCATCTTTACTAGATGCTGTTCTTCCACTAACCTCATTGCAACTCCCCTCCAAGTCTCCGACCACTACCTTGTATCCTTTTCCCTCTCGCTCTCATCCAACACCTCCCACACTGCCCCTACTCGGATGGTATCGCGCCGTCCCAACCTTCGCTCTCTCTCCCCCGCTACTCTCTCCTCTTCCATCCTATCATCTCTTCCCTCCGCTCAAACCTTCTCCAACCTATCTCCTGATTCTGCCTCCTCAACCCTCCTCTCCTCCCTCTCTGCATCCTTTGACTCTCTATGTACCCTATCCTCCAGGCCGGCTCGGTCCTCCCCTCCCGCTCCGTGGCTCGATGACTCATTGCGAGCTCACAGAACAGGGCTCCGGGCAGCCGAGCGGAAATGGAGGAAAACTCGCCTCCCTGCGGACCTGGCATCATTTCACTCCCTCCTCTCTACATTTTCCTCCTCTGTCTCTGCTGCTAAAGCCACTTTCTACCACGCTAAATTCCAAGCATCTGCCTCTAACCCTAGGAAGCTCTTTGCCACCTTCTCCTCCCTCCTGAATCCTCCTCCCCCCCCCCCTCTCTGCAGACGACTTCGTCAACCATTTTGAAAAGAAGGTCGACGACATCCGATCCTCGTTTGCTAAGTCAAACGACACCGCTGGTTCTGCTCACACTGCTCTACCCTGTGCTCTGACCTCTTTCTCCCCTCTCTCTCCAGATGAAATCTCGCGTCTTGTGACGGCCGGCCGCCCAACAACCTGCCCGCTTGACCCTATCCCCTCCCCTCTTCTCCAGACCATTTCCGGAGACCTTCTCCCTTACCTCACCTCGCTCATCAACTCATCACTGACCGCTGGCTACGTCCCTTCCGTCTTCAAGAGAGCGAGAGTTGCACCCCTTCTGAAAAAACCTACACTCGATCCCTCCGATGTCAACAATTACAGACCAGTATCCCTTCTTTCTTTTCTCTCCAAAACTCTTGAACGTGCCGTCCTTGGCCAGCTCTCCCGCTATCTCTCTCTGAATGACCTTCTTGATCCAAATCAGTCAGGTTTCAAGACTAGTCATTCAACTGAGACTGCTCTCCTCTGTATCACGGAGGCGCTCCGCACTGCTAAAGCTAACTCTCTCTCCTCTGCTCTCATCCTTCTAGATCTATCGGCTGCCTTCGATACTGTGAACCATCAGATCCTCCTCTCCACCCTCTCCGAGTTGGGCATCTCCGGCGCGGCCCACGCTTGGATTGCGTCCTACCTGACAGGTCGCTCCTACCAGGTGGCGTGGCGAGAATCTGTCTCCTCACCACGCGCTCTCACCACTGGTGTCCCCCAGGGCTCTGTTCTAGGCCCTCTCCTATTCTCGCTATACACCAAGACACTTGGCTCTGTCATAACCTCACATGGTCTCTCCTATCATTGCTATGCAGACGACACACAACTAATCTTCTCCTTTCCCCCTTCTGATGACCAGGTGGCGAATCGCATCTCTGCATGTCTGGCAGACATATCAGTGTGGATGACGGATCACCACCTCAAGCTGAACCTCGGCAAGACGGAGCTGCTCTTCCTCCCGGGGAAGGACTGCCCGTTCCATGATCTCGCCATCACGGTTGACAACTCCATTGTGTCCTCCTCCCAGAGCGCTAAGAACCTTGGTGTGATCCTGGACAACACCCTGTCGTTCTCAACCAACATCAAGGCAGTTGCCCGTTCCTGTAGGTTCATGCTCTACAACATCCGCAGAGTACGACCCTGCCTCACACAGGAAGCGGCGCAGGTCCTAATCCAGGCACTTGTCATCTCCCGTCTGGATTACTGCAACTCGCTGTTGGCTGGGCTCCCTGCCTGTGCCATTAAACCCCTTCAACTCATCCAGAACGCCGCAGCCCGTCTGGTGTTCAACCTTCCCAAGTTCTCTCACGTCACCCCGCTCCTCCGTTCTCTCCACTGGCTTCCAGTTGAAGCTCGCATCCGCTACAAGACCATGGTGCTTGCCTACGGAACTGTGAGGGGAACGGCACCTCAGTACCTCCAGGCTCTGATCAGGCCCTACACCCAAACAAGGGCACTGCGTTCATCCACCTCTGGCCTGCTCGCCTCCCTACCACTGAGGAAGTACAGCTCCCGCTCAGCCCAGTCAAAACTGTTCGCTGCTCTGGCCCCCCAATGGTGGAACGAACTCCCTCACGACGCCAGGACAGCGGAGTCAATCACCACCTTCCGGAGACACCTGAAACCCCACCTCTTTAAGGAATACCTAGGATAGGATAAGTATCCCCCCCCCCCTTTAAGATTTAGATGCACTATTGTAAAGTGACTGTTCCACTGGATGTCATAAGGTGAATGCACCAATTTGTAAGTCGCTCTGGATAAGAGCGTCTGCTAAACGACTTAAATGTAAATGTAATGTAAATGGTTAGGGCTCTAAATTCCTAGTGGAGAGGGTTAGTGTTAGGGCTCTACATTCCTAGTGGAGAAGGTTAGTGTTAGGGCTCTACATTCCTTGTGGAGAGGGTTAGTGTTAGGGCTCTACATTCCTAGTGGAGAGGTTTAGTGTTAGGGCTCTACATTCCTAGTGGAGAGGGTTAGTGTTAGGGCTCTACATTCCTAGTGGAGAGTGTTAGGGCTCTACATTCCTAGTGGAGAGGGTTAGTGTTAGGGCTCTATATTCCTAGTGGAGAGGGTTAGTGTTAGGGCTCTACTTTCCTAGTGGAGAGGGTTAGTGTTAGGGCTCTACATTCCTAGTGGAGAGGGTTAGTGTTAGGGCTCTACATTCCTAGTGGAGAGGGTTAGTGTTAGGGCTCTACATTCCTAGTGGAGAGGGTTAGTGTTAGGGCTCTACATTCCTAGTGGAGAGGGTTAGTGTTAGGGCTCTACATTCCTAGTGGAGAGGGTTAGTGTTAGGGCTCTACATTCCTAGTGGAGAGCGTTAGTGTTAGGGCTCTACATTCCTAGTGGAGAGGGTTAGGGCTCTACATTCCTAGTGGAGAGGGTTAGTGTTAGGGCTCTATATTCCTAGTGGAGAGGGTTAGTGTTAGGGCTCTACTTTCCTAGTGGAGAGGGTTAGTGTTAGGGCTCTACATTCCTAGTGGAGAGGGTTAGTGTTAGGGCTCTACATTCCTAGTGGAGAGGGTTAGTGTTAGGGCTCTACATTCCTAGTGGAGAGGGTTAGTGTTAGGGCTCTACATTCCTAGTGGAGAGGGTTAGTGTTAGGGCTCTACATTCCTAGTGGAGAGGGTTAGTGTTAGGGCTCTAAATTCCTAGTGGATAGGGTTAGGGCTCTAAATTCCTAGTGGAGAGGGTTAGGGCTAGGGCTCTAAATTCCTAGTGGATAGGGTTAGGGCTCTAAATTCCTAGTGGAGAGGGTTAGTGTTAGGGCTCTACATTCCTAGTGGATAGGGTTAGGGCTCTAAATTCCTAGTGGGGAGGGTTAGGGCTCTAAATTCCTAGTGGAGAGGGTTAGTGTTAGGGCTCTAAATTCCTAGTGGATAGGGTTAGGGCTCTAAATTCCTAGTGGATAGGGTTAGGGCTCTAAATTTCTAGTGGATAGGGTTAGGGCTCTAAATTCCTAGTGGATAGGGTTAGGGCTCTAAATTCCTAGTGGATAGGGTTAGGGCTCTAAATTCCTAGTGGATAGGGTTAGTTTTATGTTGAAAACATCCTAAAGATTGATTCCATACATCGTTTGACATGTTTCTACGGACAGTAACATAACTTTTTTAACATTTCATCTGCAACTAGTGAACGCGCTTCGTGACTTTGGATTTGTTTACAAAAGTAGCTATTTGGACATAAATGATGGACATTATCGAAGAAATCAAACATTTAATGTGGAACTGGGATTCCTGGGAGTGCATTCTGATGAAGATCATCAAAGGTAAGTGAATATTTATAATGTAATTTCTGATTTCTGTTGACTCTAACATGGCGGATATATCTATTTGTTTTCTGAGCGCCATTCTCAGATTATTGCATGGTTTGCTTTTTCCGTAAAGCTTTTTTGAAATCTGACACAGCGGTTGCATTAAGGAGAAGTTTATCTATATTTCCATGTATAACACTTGTATTTTCATCAACATTTATTATGAGTATTTCTGTAAATTGATGTGGCTCTCTGCAATATCACCAGATGTTTTTGGAACTACTGAACATAACGCTCCAATGTATACTGAGATTTTTTAAAATATGGATATGAACTTTGCCGAACAAAACATACATACATGTATTGTGTAACATGAAGTCCTATGAGTGTCATCAGATGAAGATCATCAAAGGTTAGTTACTCATTTTATCTCTATTTGTGCTTTTTGTCACTCCTCTCTTTGGCTGGAAAAATGGCCGTGTTTTTCTGTGGCTTGGCTCTGACCTAACATAATCGTTTGTGGTGCTTTCGCTGTAAAGCCTATTTGAAATCGGACACTTTGGTGGGATTAACAACAAGATTACCTTTAAAAGGTTATAAAATGGAATGCTTGAGGAATTTTTATTATGAGATTTCTGTTGTTTTGAATTTGGCGCCCTGCACTTTCACTGGCTGTTGTCATATCGATCCCGTTAACGGGATTGCAGCCCTAAGAAGTTTTAACAAACAGATCCCACCGTACCTTCTCCGATGTTCAATCCGGTTTCCGAGCTGGTCACGGGTGCACCTCAGCCACACTCAAGGTACTAAACGATATCATAACCGCCATCGATAAAAGACAATACTGTGCAGCCATCTTCATCGACCTGGCCAAGGCTTTCAACTCTGTCAATCACCGCATTCTTATCGGCAGACTCAACAGCCTTGGTTTCTCAAATGACTTCCTCGCCTGGTGTTCTCAGAGCACGACAGAACTCCTAGAGAATATCAGGTGGGTCTGGGCAAGGGATAGGGTGGTGTTCTCAGAACATGACAGAACCCCTAGAGAATATCAGGTGGGTCTGGGGAAGGGATAGGGTGGTGTTCTCAGAACATGACAGAACCCCTAGAGAATATCAGGTGGGTCTGGGGAAGGGATAGGGTGGTGTTCTCAGAACATGACAGAATCCCTAGAGAATATCAGGTGGGTCTGGGGAAGGGATAGGGTGGTGTTCTCAGAACATGACAGAACCCCTAGAGAATATCAGGTGGGTCTGGGGAAGGGATAGGGTGGTGTTCTCAGAACATGACAGAACCCCTAGAGAATATCAGGTGGGTCTGGGGAAGGGATAGGGTGGTGTTCTCAGAACATGACAGAACCCCTAGAGAATATCAGGTGGGTCTGGGGAAGGGATAGGTAGTGTTCTCAGAACATGACAGAACCCCTAGAGAATATCAGGTGGGTCTGGGGAAGGGATAGGTAGTGTTCTCAGAACATGACAGAACCCCTAGAGAATATCAGGTGGGTCTGGGGAAGGGATAGGGTGGTGTTCTCAGAACATGACCTAGAACCCATGACAGAACCCCTAGAGAATATCAGGTGGGTCTGGGGAAGGGATAGGGTGGTGTTCTCAGAACATGACAGAACCCCTAGAGAATATCAGGTGGGTCTGGGGAAGGGATAGGTAGTGTTCTCAGAACATGACAGAACCCCTAGAGAATATCAGGTGGGTCTGGGGAAGGGATAGGGTGGTGTTCTCAGAACATGACAGAACCCCTAGAGAATATCAGGTGGGTCTGGGGAAGGGATAGGGTGGTGTTCTCAGAACATGACAGAACCCCTAGAGAATATCAGGTGGGTCTGGGGAAGGGATAGGTGTGTTCTCAGAACATGACAGAACCCCTAGAGAATATCAGGTGGGTCTGGGGAAGGGATAGGTGGTGTTCTCAGAACATGACAGAACCCCTAGAGAATATCAGGTGGGTCTGGGGAAGGGATAGGGTGGTGTTCTCAGAACATGACAGAACCCCTAGAGAATATCAGGTGGGTCTGGGGAAAAGGGATAGGGAGGTGTTCTCAGAACATGACAGAACCCCTCTGTGTTTAGAGAATAAAGTCAGGTGGGTCTGGGGAGAAGGGTGGTGTTCCAGAACAAAACAGAACCCCTAGAGAGGAATCAGGTGGGTCTGGGGAAGGGATAGGGTGGTGTTCTCAGAACATGACAGAACCCCTAGAAATGACCAGCATGGTCAAATCTGGGAATATCAGAACATGTGAGGTCTGGGGAAGGGATAGGGGAGTGTTCTCAGAACATGACAGAACCCCTAGAGAATATCAGGTGGGTCTGGGGAAGGGATAGGGTGGAGAATGACAGAACCCCTTCAGGTCTGGGGAGGAGGAGAAGAAAACAAACTGACAGAACCCCTACAGAATATCAGGTAAATCTGGGGAAGGCTGAGACAGGAGTGTTCAGAACATGACAGAACCCCTAGAGAATATCAGGTGGGTCTGGGGAAGGGATAGGTAGTTCTCAGATATGACAGAACAGGAATATCCAGGTGGGTCTGGGGAAGGGATAGGTAGTGTTCTCAGAACAAAACAGAACCCCTAGAGAATATCAGGTGGGTCTGGGGAAGGGATAGGGTAGTGTTCTCAGAACATGACAGAACCCCTAGAGAATATCAGGTGGGTCTGGGGAAGGGATAGGTAGTGTTCTCAGAACATGACAGAACCCCTAGAGAATATCAGGTGGGTCTGGGGAAGGGAGGGTCTGGGTCTGAGGAATTTTTCCTCTCCCAGAGAATATCAGGTGGGTCTGGGGAAGGGATCTCTTCTCCCTTCTCCCTGACCTCTCTCCCTAGAGAATATCTCTGGGAAGGGATAGGGTGGTGTTCTCTCTCCATGACAGAACCCCTAGAGAATAGGGTGGTGTTCAGGTGGAATTTTAAGTCTGGGGAAGGGAACCTCTCTGTGTCTCAGAACATGACAGAATCCCTAGAGAATATCAGGTGGGTCTGGGGAAGGGATAGGTAGTGTTCTCAGAACATGACAGAACCCCTAGAGAATATCAGGTGGGTCTGGGGAAGGGATAGGTACTCAGAACATGACAGAACCCCTAGAGAATATCAGGTGGGTCTGGGGAAGGGATAGGTAGTGTTCTCAGAACATGACAGAACCCCTAGAGAATATCAGGTGGAAGGGATAGGGTGGTGTTCTCAGAAATATCAGGTGGGTCTGAAGGGAAGTTGTCTTTAAGAACCCAGAGAGAATATCAGGTGGGTCTGGGAAGGGATAGGTTGTTCTCAGAACATGACAGAACCCCTAGAGAATATCAGGTGGGTCTGGGGAAGGGATAGGGTGGTGTTCTCAGTGACAGAACCCCTAGAGAATATCAGGTGGGTCTGGGGAAGGGACAGGGTGACCTTCTCAGAACATGACAGAACCCCTAGAGAATATCAGGTGGGTCTGGGGAAGGGATAGGTAAAACAGGACAGAACCCCTAGAGAATATCAGGTGGGTCTGGGACAAGGGAAGGATAGTGTTCTCAGAACATGACAGAACCCCTAGAGAATATCAGGTGGGTCTGGGGAAGGGATAGGTAGTGTTCCAGAACATGACAGAACCCCTAGAGAATATCAGGTGGGTCTGGGGAAGGGATAGGGTGGTGTTCTCAGAACATGACAGAACCCCTAGAGAATATCAGGTGGGTCTGGGGTCTGGGGTGTTCTCAGAACATCAGAACCCCTAGAGAATATCAGGTGGGTCTGGGGAGGGATAGGGTGGTGTTCTCAGAACATGACAGAACCCCTAGAGAATATCAGGTGGGTCTGGGGAAGGGATAGGTAGTGTTCTCAGAACATGACAGAACCCCTAGAGAATATCAGGTGGGTCTGGGGAAGGGTCCCTTCTCAGGACATCCTCCCTAGAGAATATCAGGTGGGTCTGGGGAAGGGATAGGTAGTGTTCTCAGAACATGACAGAACCCCTAGAGTGGGTCTGGGAAGGGATATCCCTGTTCTCAGAACATGACAGAACCCCTAGAGAATATCAGGTGGGTCTGGGGAAGGGATACAGTGTTCTCAGAACATGACAGAACCCCTAGAGAATATCAGGTGGGTCTGGGGAAGGGATAGGTGGTGTTCTCAGAACATGACAGAATCCTGGAGAACAGGAGCAGAGTAAAAGGGAAAGTGGAGGAGATGCAGAAATCAAACCAAATCAAATGTGTTTATATAGCCCTTCGTACATCAGCTGATATCTCAAAGTGCTGTACAGAAACCCAGCCTAAAACCCCAAACAGCAAGCAATGCAGGTGTAGAAGCACGGTGGCTAGGAAAAACTCCCTTGAAAGGCCAAAACCTAGGAAGAAACCTAGAGAGGAACCAGGCTATGTGGGGTGGCCAGTCCTCTTCTGGCTGTTCCGGGTGGAGATTATAACAGAACATGGCCAAGATGTTCAAATGTTCATAAATGACCAGCATGGTCAAATAATAATAAGGCAGAACAGTTGAAACTGGAGCAGCAGCATGGACAGGTGGACTGGGGACAGCAAGGAGTCATCATGTCAGGTAGTCCTGGGGAATGGTCCTAGGGCTCAGGTCCTCCGAGAGAGAGAAAGAAAGAGAGAAGGAGAGAATTAGAGAACGCACACTTAGATTCACACAGGACACCGAATAGGACAGGAGAAGTACTCCAGATAAACAAACTGACCCTAGCCCCCGACACATAAACTACTGCAGCATAAATACTGGAGGCTGAGACAGGAGGGGTCAGGAGACACTGAAATAAAGTGAGAAAACATACAGGTTCCAGGTAGATCAGGGTTATGTTCTTCAGGACAAAACAGGTTCCAGGTAGATCAGGGTTATGTTCTTCAGGACAAAACAGGTTCCAGGTAGATCAGGGTTATGTTCTTCAGGACACAACGTTTAGGAACGTTCAGATAGATATTTTGTAGAAAATGCCATAGAACATCCCATAGGCTACAGTAGCTCCACCTTGCCCTCTGAATGTCAGATGATCCTTGCCTCAAATCTTCTCTTCCAGTGTCTGAGGAGGTGAGGAGAGAAGAGGTGAGAAATATCATTTGAAAAAGAGTCACAGTCACATAATTTTTCTCTCTCCCACTCTCCCTTTCCCTCTCCCTCTAGCTCTCTTCTCCCTCTCTCCCTCCCTCTCTCCCCTCGCTTTCTCTCTCTTTCTCTCTCTCTCTCCCTCTCCTCTCTCTCCTGTCTCTATCCCTCTCTCTTCCCTCTTTCTCTTTCTCTTTCTCTCTCCTCCCTCTCTCTCACGGAGATGTTTGACATTTACGTTGCAGCAGCTGCAGAATTTTAAGCCTGTTAGTAGGTCACGCTACTTTAACCTCTCTGTGTCTCACACACACACACACACACACACACACACACACACACACACACACACACACACACACACACACACACACACACACACACACACACACACACACACACACACACACACACACACACACACACACACACACACACACACACACACACACACACACACACACACACACACACACACACACACACACACACACACACACACACACACACACACAATTCATTGACCCCTGTATGTCTCAGAGATCTGCTAACTCAGTCAATTCCCTTGAAAAGTTGTCTTTATAAACCTCTACCCATAATGTGGCACCTACAGACTCTCAGACCTTTAGAAACAAGATTCTCTGGCCTGGTAAAACCAAGATTGAACTCTTTGGCCTAAATGCCAAGCATCCCTATGGTGAAGCATGGTGGTGGCAACATCGTGTTATGGTGATGTTTTTCAGCAGCAAGGAATGGGAGACTCGTCAGGATCGAGGGTAAGTTGAACGGAGCAAAGAACAGAGAGATCCTTGGTGAAAAAGTCCTCCAGAACAGTCAGGACCTCAGACTGGGGTGAAGGTTCACCTTCCAACAGGACAATGACCCTAAGCACACAGCCAAGACAAAGCAGGAGTGGCTTTGGGACAAGTCTCTGAATGATTTTGAGTGGCCCAGCCAGAGCCCGGACTTGAACTCGATCAAACATCTCTAGAGAGACCTGAAAATAGCTGTACATCGATGCTCCCCATTAAACGCCCACTCCATCCCTCTCTCCAAACGCCCACTCCATCCCTCTCTCCATCTCTCTCCTAACGCCCACTCCATCCCTCTCTCCAAACGCCCACTCCATCCCTCTCTCCATCTCTCTCCTAACGCCCACTCCATCCCTCTCTCCTAACGCCCACTCCATCCCTCTCTCCATCTCTCTCCTAACGCCCACTCCATCCCTCTCTCCATCTCTCTCCTAACGCCCACTCCATCCCTCTCTCCATCTCTCTCCTAACGCCCACTCCATCCCTCTCTCCATCTCTCTCCTAACGCCCACTCCATCCCTCTCTCCTAACGCCCACTCCATCCCTCTCTCCTAAAGCCCACTCCATCCCTCTCTCCTAAAGCCCACTCCATCCCTCTCTCCTAACGCCCACTCCATCCCTCCCATCTCTCTCCTAACGCCCACTCCATCCCTCTCCCATCTCTCCCTAACGCCCACTCCATCCCTCTCTCCATCTCCCTAACGCCCACTCCATCCCTCTCTCCATCTCTCTCCTAACGCCCACTCCATCCCTCTCTCCCTAACGCCACTCCATCCCTCTCTCCTAAAGCCCACTCCATCCCTCTCTCCTAACGCCCACTCCATCCCTCTCTCCTAACGCCCACTCCATCCCTCTCTCCATCTCTCTCCTAACGCCCACTCCATCCCTCTCTCCATCTCTATCCTAACGCCCACTACTCCCTCTCTCCATCTCCTCCTAACGCCCACTCCATCCCTCTCTCCATCTCTCCCTAACGCCCACTCCATCCCTCTCTCCTAACGCCCACTCCATCCCTCTCTCCCCATCCCATGACAGAGCTTGTGATATCTCTCCTAAAAACTGCCATCCCTTCCCTAACGCCCATTCCAGGATAAAAGAGTCTAAATCCATTTTAGATTAAGGCCCACTCCATCCCGTGGAACAAGTCAAAGGAATACCACTCCAGAATTTACTCCTTTTAACCCAATCCAGCCCTGGTCTAATGTAACGCCCACTATCCCTCTCTCCCCATCGACATGACAGAGCATTGTGATAGTAGAATAGCTTTCTAAAAAAGTGCCTTGTTATTATGGGGTACATTGATGAGGATAAAAAGAGTTAAATCCATTTTAGATTAAGGCTGTCATGGAAAACGTGGAACAAGTCAAAGGAATACTTTCAGAATTTACTGCTTTTAACCCAATGAGCCCTGGTCTAATGTAGTGCACTATATAGGGAATAGGGCCCTGGTCTATAGAAGTGCACTATATAGTGAATAGGGCTCTGGTCTATAGTAGTGCACTATATAGGGAATAGGGCCCTGGTCTAAAGTAGTGTACTATATAGGGAATAGGGCCCTGGTCTATAGTAGTTCACTATATAGGGAATAGGGCTCTGGTCTAAAGTAGTGCACTATATAGGGAATAGGGCCCTGGTCTATAGTAGTTCACTATATAGGGAATAGGGCCCTGGTCTAAAGTAGTGCACTATGTAGGGCATAGGGCTCTGGTCTATAGTATTGCACTATATAGGGAATAGGGCTCTGGTCTATAGTAGTGCACTATATAGGGAATAGGGCTCTGGTCTATAGTAGTGCACTATATAGGGAATAGGGCTCTGGTCTATAGTAGTGCACTATATAGGGAATAGGGCCTGGTCTAAAGTAGTTCACTATATAGTGAATAGGGCCCTGGTCTAAAGTAGTGCACTATGTAGGGCATAGGGCTCTGGTCTATAGTATTGCACTATATAGGGAATAGGGCTCTGGTCTATAGTAGTGCACTATATAGGCAATAGTTCTCTGGTCTAAAGTAGTGTGTAGTGCACAATATAGGGAATGTGGTACCATTTGGGACGCGCAAAGTATGACCGCTATAATGCTGTATTCATGTGTTTCACACAGAGATTAGTGAGAAAGAAAGACATTGTCTCAGGTGAGAGGAGGGAGGGTAGCTCTTCAGAGTAAGGGTTCGGAAAGTGATTGCCTCAGGTGAGAGGAGGGAGGGTAGCTCTTCAGAGTAAGGGTTCGGAAAGTGATTGCCTCAGGGGAGAGGAGGGAGGATAGCTCTTCAGAGTAAGGGTTCGGAAAGTGATTGCCTCAGGGGAGAGGAGGGAGGATAGCTCTTCAGAGTAAGGGTTCGGAAAGTGATTGCCTCAGGGGAGAGGAGGGAGGGTAGCTCTTCAGAGTAAGGGTTCGGAAAGTGATTGCCTCAGGGGAGAGGAGGGAGGGTAGCTCTTCAGAGTAAGGGTTCGGAAAGTGATTGCCTCAGGGGAGAGGAGGGAGGGTAGCTCTTTCAGAGTAAGGGTTCGGAAAGTGATTGCCTCAGGGGAGAGGAGGGAGGGTAGCTCTTCAGAGTAAGGGGTTCGGAAAGTGATTGCCTCAGGGGAGAGGAGGGAGGGTAGCTCTTCAGAGTAAGGGTTCGGAAAGTGATTGCCTCGGGGAAGAGGAGGGAGGGTAGCTCTTCAGAGTAAGGGTTCGGAAAGTGATTGCCTCAGGGGAGAGGAGGGAGGATAGCTCTTCAGAGTAAGGGTTCGGAAAGTGATTGCCTCAGGGGAGAGGAGGGAGGGTAGCTCTTCAGAGTAAGGGTTCGGAAAGTGATTGCCTCAGGGGAGAGGAGGGAGGGTAGCTCTTCAGAGTAAGGGTTCGGAAAGTGATTGCCTCAGGGGAGAGGAGGGAGGATAGCTCTTCAGAGTAAGGGTTCGGAAAGTGATTGCCTCAGGGGAGAGGAGGGAGGGTAGCTCTTCAGAGTAAGGGGTTCGGAAAGTGATTGCCTCAGGGGAGAGGAGGGAGGGTAGCTCTTCAGAGTAAGGGTTCGGAAAGTGATTGCCTCGGGGAAGAGGATGGAGGGTAGCTCTTCAGAGTAAGGGTTCGGAAAGTGATTGCCTCAGGGGAGAGGAGGGAGGATAGCTCTTCAGAGTAAGGGTTCGGAAAGTGATTGCCTCAGGGGAGAGGAGGGAGGGTAGCTCTTCAGAGTAAGGGTTCGGAAAGTGATTGCCTCATGGGAGAGGAGGGAGGGTAGCTCTTCAGAGTAAGGGTTCGGAAAGTGATTGCCTCAGGGGAGAGGAGGGAGGGTAGCTCTTCAGAGTAACGGTTTAATATCGTATGTGTTTAATTTCTCTGAGGTATTCAACCCATTTATTATTGTAATTGACTTCATCGCTCTTCTTTGAAACGACTGGAAACTCAGTCAAAGTCAGAAGGCTGTTTTAAAAGATAATCTTGTTCTTTATTTCAGTTAGTAATAATTCCTTTTCTGATTATCTCTTCCTTGACAGACATTCTGTCATACTTACATTAAGAGATTACGTTGTTTTTGGCGTTGCAATTAGAAGAGACAGATGGTAGACCTCCTGATCATTATTCTGACAAACTGTTCTGCTGTGATGAGACGATGCTACACCGTTCCCTAGTACACCGTTCCCTAGTACACCATTCCCTAGTACACCGTTCCCTACTACACCGTTCCCTAGTACACCACTCCCTAGTACACCATTCCCTAGTACACCACTCCCTAGTACACCGTTCCCTAGTACACCATTCCCTAGTACACCGTTCCCTAGTACACCAGTCCCTAGTACACCGTTCCCTAGTACACCGTTCCCTAGTACACCGTTCCCTAGTACACCATTCCCTAGTACACCATTCCCTAGTACACCACTCCCTAGTACACCACTCCCTAGTACACCGTTCCCTAGTACACCATTCCCTAGTACACCGTTCCCTAGTACACCATTCCCTAGTACACCATTCCCTAGTACATCGTTCCCTAGTACACCATTCCCTAGTGCACCGTTCCCTAGTACACCACTCCCTAGTACACCATTCCCTAGTACACCGTTCCCTAGTACACCATTCCCTAGTACACCATTCCCTAGTACACCATTCCCTAGTACACCATTCCCTAGTACACCATTCCCTAGTACACCATTCCCTAGTACACCGTTCCCTAGTACACCATTCCCTAGTACACCATTCCCTAGTACACCATTCCCTAGTACACCGTTCCCTAGTACACCATTCCCTAGTGCACCGTTCCCTAGTACACCGTTCCCTAGTACACCACTCCCTAGTACACCACTCCCTAGTACACCGTTCCCTAGTACACCATTCCCTAGTGCACCGTTCCCTAGTACATCGTTCCCTAGTACACCATTCCCTAGTGCACCATTCCCTAGTACACCGTTCCCTAGTGCACCATTCCCTAGTACACCATTCCCTAGTACACCGTTCCCTAGTACACCATTCCCTAGTACACCATTCCCTAGTACACCATTCCCTAGTACACCGTTCCCTAGTACACTGTTCCCTAGTACACCATTCCCTAGTACACCATTCCCTAGTACACCATTTCCTAGTACACCATTCCCTAGTACACCACTCCCTAGGACACCATTCCCTAGTACACCACTCCCTAGTACACCATTCCCTAGTACACCACTCCCTAGTACACCATTCCCTAGTACACCGTTCCCTAGTACACCGTTCCCTAGTACACCACTCCCTAGTACACCGTTCCCTAGTACACCGTTCCCTAGTACACCATTCCCTAGTACACCATTCCCTAGTACACCGTTCCCTAGTACACCATTCCCTAGTACATCGTTCCCTAGTACACCGTTCCCTAGTGCACCGTTCCCTAGTACACCACTCCCTAGTACACCATTCCCTAGTACACCGTTCCCTAGTACACCATTCCCTAGTACACCGTTCCCTAGTACACCATTCCCTAGTACACCATTCCCTAGTACACCGTTCCCTAGTACACCGTTCCCTAGTACACCGTTCCCTAGTACACCATTCCCTAGTACACCATTCCCTAGTACACCATTCCCTAGTACACCACTCCCTAGTACACCATTCCCTAGTACACCACTTCCTAGTACACCATTCCCTAGTACACCATTCCCTAGTACACCATTCCCTAGTACACCACTCCCTAGTACACCATTCCCTAGTACACCACTCCCTAGTACACACGTTCCCCCTAGTACACCACCATCCCTAGTACACCATTCCCTAGTACACCATTCCCTAGTACACCATTCCCTAGTACACCATTCCCTAGTACATCCATCCCTAGTACACCATTCCCTAGTGCACCATTCCCTAGTACACCATTCCTAGTACACCATTCCCTAGTACACCATTCCCTAGTACACCATTCCCTAGTACACCATTCCCTAGTACACCATTCCCTAGTACACCGTTCCCTAGTACACCGTTCCCTAGTACACCACCCCTAGTACACCCCCTAGTACACCATTCCCTAGTACACCATTCCCTAGTACACCGTTACACCACCATTCCCTAGTACACCATTCCCTAGTACACCGTTCCCTAGTACACCATTCCCTAGTACACCATTCCCTAGTACACCATTCCCTAGTACACCATTCCCTAGTACACCACTCCCTAGTACACCACTCCCTAGTTTCCCTAGTACACCGTTCCCTAGTACACCATTCCCTAGTACACCATTCCCTAGTACACCATTCCCTAGTACACCGTTCCCTAGTACACCGTTCCCTAGTACACCGTTCCCTAGTACACCGTTCCCTAGTACACCCCTATTCACCGTTCCCTAGTACACCATTCCCTAGTACACCATTCCCTAGTACACCGTTCCCTAGTACACCGTTCCCTAGTACACCATTCCCTAGTACACCATTCCCTAGTACACCATTCCCTAGTACACCATTCCCTAGTACACCACTCCCTAGTACACCATTCCCTAGTACACCACTCCCTAGTACACATTCCCTAGTACACCATTCCCTAGTACACCATTCCCTAGTACACCACTTCCCTAGTACACCGTTCCCTAGTACACCACTCCCTAGTACACCACTCCCTAGTACACCATTCCCTAGTACACCGTTCCCTAGTACACCATTCCCTAGTACACCGTTCCCTAGTTCCTACACGTTCCCTAGTACACCATTCCCTAGTACACCATTCCCTAGTACACCATTCCCTAGTACACCATTCCCTAGTACACCATTCCCTAGTACACCCCTATTTCCCTAGTACACCATTCCCTAGTACACCATTTCCCTAGTACACCATTCCCTAGTACACCATTCCCTAGTACACCACTCCCTAGTACACTATTCCCTAGTACACCATTCCGTAGTACACCATTCCCTAGTACACCATTCCCTAGTACACCGTTCCCTAGGACACCGTTCCCTAGTACACCGTTCCCTAGTACACCACTCCCTAGTACACCACTCCCTAGTACACCATTCCCTAGTACACCACTCCCTAGTACACCGTTCCCTAGTACACCACTCCCTAGTACACCGTTCCCTAGTACACCGTTCCCTAGTACACCGTTCCCTAGTACACCGTTCCCTAGTACACCGTTCCCTAGTACACCATTCCCTAGTACACCACTCCCTAGTACACCACTCCCTAGTACACCGCTCCCTAGTACACCATTCCCTAGTGCACCGTTCCCTAGTACACCGTTCCCTAGTACACCATTCCCTAGTGCACCGTTCCCTAGTGCACCGTTCCCTAGTACACTGTTCCCTAGTACACTGTTCCCTAGTACACCACTCCCTAGTACACCACTCCCTAGTACACCGTTCCCTAGTACACCATTCCCTAGTGCACCATTCCCTAGTACATCGTTCCCTAGTACACCATTCCCTAGTGCACCATTCCCTAGTACACCATTCCCTAGTACACCATTCCCTAGTACACCATTCCCTAGTACACCGTTCCCTAGTACACCATTCCCTAGTACACCATTCCCTAGTACACCATTCCCTAGTACACCGTTCCCTAGTACACTGTTCCCTAGTACACCATTCCCTAGTACACCATTCCCTAGTACACCATTTCCTAGTACACCATTCCCTAGTACACCACTCCCTAGGACACCATTCCCTAGTACACCACTCCCTAGTACACCATTCCCTAGTACACCACTCCCTAGTACACCGTTCCCTAGTACACCGTTCCCTAGTACACCATTCCCTAGTACACCGTTCCCTAGTACACCGTTCCCTAGTACACCGCTCCCTAGTACACCATTCCCTAGTACACCGTTCCCTAGTACACCGTTCCCTAGTACACCGTTCCCTAGTACACCGTTCCCTAGTACACCATTCCCTAGTACACCGTTCCCTAGTACACCATTCCCTAGTACACCATTCCCTAGTACACCGTTCCCTAGTACACCATTCCCTAGTACACCATTCCCTAGTACACCACTCCCTAGTACACTATTCCCTAGTACACCATTCCGTAGTACACCATTCCCTAGTACACCATTCCCTAGTACACCGTTCCCTAGGACACCGTTCCCTAGTACACCGTTCCCTAGTACACCACTCCCTAGTACACCACTCCCTAGTACACCATTCCCTAGTACACCACTCCCTAGTACACCATTCCCTAGTACACCACTCCCTAGTACACCGTTCCCTAGTACACCATTCCCTAGTACACCGTTCCCTAGTGCACCATTCCCTAGTACACCGTTCCCTAGTACACCACTCCCTAGTACACCACTCCCTAGTACACCATTCCCTAGTACACCACTCCCTAGTACACCACTCCCTAGTACACCGTTCCCTAGTACACCATTCCCTAGTGCACCATTCCCTAGTACACCGTTCCCTAGTGCACCGTTCCCTAGTACACCGTTCCCTAGTACACCACTCCCTAGTACACCACTCCCTAGTACACCGTTCCCTAGTACACCATTCCCTAGTGCACCATTCCCTAGTACATCATTCCCTAGTACACCATTCCCTAGTGCACCATTCCCTAGTACACCGTTCCCTAGTGCACCATTCCCTAGTACACCACTCCCTAGTACACCGTTCCCTAGTACACCATTCCCTAGTGCACCATTCCCTAGTACACCGTTCCCTAGTACACCATTCCCTAGTGCACCGTTCCCTAGTACACCGTTCCCTAGTACACCACTCCCTAGTACACCACTCCCTAGTACACCGTTCCCTAGTACACCATTCCCTAGTGCACCATTCCCTAGTACATCGTTCCCTAGTACACCATTCCCTAGTGCACCATTCCCTAGTACACCGTTCCCTAGTGCACCATTCCCTAGTACACCATTCCCTAGTACACCGTTCCCTAGTACACCATTCCCTAGTACACCATTCCCTAGTACACCATTCCCTAGTACACCGTTCCCTAGTACACTGTTCCCTAGTACACCATTCCCTAGTACACCATTCCCTAGTACACCATTTCCTAGTACACCATTCCCTAGTACACCACTCCCTAGGACACCATTCCCTAGTACACCACTCCCTAGTACACCATTCCCTAGTACACCACTCCCTAGTACACCATTCCCTAGTACACCGTTCCCTAGTACATCATTCCCTAGTACACCGTTCCCTAGTACACCATTCCCTAGTACACCGTTCCCTAGTACACCATTCCCTAGTACACCATTCCCTAGTACACCATTCCCTAGTACACCGTTCCCTAGTACACCATTCCCTAGTACATCATTTCCTAGTACACCATTTCCTAGTACACCATTCCCTAGTACACCACTCCCTAGTACACCATTCCCTAGTACACCATTCCCTAGTACACCATTCCCTAGTACACCATTCTCCCTAGTACACCATTCCCTAGTACACCATTCCCTAGTACACCATTCCCACCATTCCCTAGTACACCACTCCCTAGTACACCATTCCCTAGTACACCGTTCCCTAGTACACCATTCCCTAGTACACCATTCCCTAGTACACCATTCCCTAGTACACCGTTCCCTAGTACACCGTTCCCTAGTACACCATTCCCTACCGTTCCCTAGTACACCGTTCCCTAGTACCCTAGTACACCATTCCCTAGTACACCGTTCCCTAGTACACCGTTCCCTAGTACACCGTTCCCTAGTACACCACTCCCTAGTACACCATTCCCTAGTACACCGTTCCCTAGTACACCGTTCCCTAGTACACCGTTCCCTAGTACACCACTCCCTAGTAAACCGTTCCCTAGTACACCGTTCCCTAGTACACCGTTCCCTAGTACACCGTTCCCTAGTACACCGTTCCCTAGTACACCGTTCCCTAGTACACCGTTCCCTAGGACACCGTTCCCTAGTACACCGTTCCCTAGTACACCACTCCCTAGTACACCATTCCCTAGTACACCGTTCCCTAGTACACCACTCCCTTTGGAATCCTTTTTTCTACGAGTCAAAAGTTTGCAGGGAAATGAGTGCCATTTGGGACGAACCCCAAAAGTGTGCTTGGTGTTGTATGATGTCATCTATCTCTCTAGCTCTAGAATGCCGAACACACATCACTGATAGAACGTACTCTACACAACACCGTACACTGTCCAGGAGCGGTTTCTCTGTTTGAAAATACGAACACAGTAAATCAGGAGTCTAACGTCTGATACACAGGAATGGTGTTAGGGACACGGGGAATAAATCATTCATGTTAATATATACAGTTCCTTCAGAAACGATTCATACCCTTTGATTTATTCCCTATATGGAGGGAGGAGGGAGAGGGAGATGGGGATGAGGGGGATGGAAGGAGGAGGCAGAGAGGGAGAGGGGGATGGGGATGGAAGGAGAGGGGGATTAGGAGGGAGAGGGAGATTGGGATGGAAGGAGGAGGGAGAGGGAGAGGGAGATGGGGATGGAAGGAGGAGGGAGAGGGAGATGGGGATGGAAGGAGGAGGCAGAGAGGGAGAGGGAGATGTGGATGGAAGGAGGAGGGAGAGGGAGAGGGAGATGGGGATGGAAGGAGGAGGCAGAGAGGGAGATGGGGATGGAAGGAGGGAGAGGGAGATGAGGATGGAAGGAGGAGGGAGAGGGAGATGGGGATGGAAGGAGGGAGAGGGAGATGGGGATGGAAGGAGGGAGAGGGAGATGAGGATGGAAGGAGGAGGCAGAGAGGGAGATGGGGATGGAAGGAGGGAGAGGGAGATGAGGATGGAAGGAGGAGGGAGAGGGAGATGGGGATGGAAGGAGGGAGAGGGAGATGGGGATGGAAGGAGGAGGGAGAGGGAGATGGGGATGGAAGGAGGAGGCAGAGAGGGAGATGGGGATGGAAGGAGGGAGAGGGAGAGGGAGATGGAAGGAGGAGGGAGAGGGAGATGGGGATGGAAGGAGAGAGAGGGAGATCGGGATGGAAGGAGGGAGAGGGAGAGGGAGATGGGGATGGAAGGAGGAGGGAGAGGGAGATGGGGATGGAAGGAGGAGGCAGAGAGGGAGAGGGAGATGGGGATGGAAGGAGGAGGGAGAAAGTAAGAGAGGGAGAAGGGGATGGAGGGAGGAGGGAGAGAAGGAGAGGGAGAGGGGGATGGAGGGAGGAGGGAGGGAGAGACTGAGAGGGAGAGGGGGATGGAGGGAGGAGGGAGAGACTGAGAGGGGGATGGAGGGAGGTAAAATATGTTTTTTGGCTCTCTACATTCAGCACCATCTGGTGCGGCATTAGCATGTTTCCTAAACAGGAGGAGAGAACAAGAGCCTGGAGCTCAAGTCAACACTATCACTGTAGTGTGGTGAGAGGTCTGTCTGGGGGGTCCTATATGGGGGGGGACTTGTGGAAGCTACTATCATCATTCCTTAATAGCTGCTTGGGCCATGTCTACCCTCTCCCTCCCTCCTCTACCCTCTCTCTCCCTCCTCTACCCTCTCTCTCCTCTACCCTCTCCCTCCCTCCTCTACCCTCTCTCTCCCTCCTCTACCCTCTCTCTCCCTCCTCTACCCTCTCTCTCCCTCCTCTACCCTCTCTCTCCCTCCTCTACCCTCTCTCTCCCTCCTCTACCCTCTCCCTCCTCTACCCTCTCCCTCCTCTACCCTCTCCCTCCCTCCTCTACCCTCTCCCTCCCTCCTTTACCCTCTCTCTCTCTCCTCTACCCTCTCTCTCCCTTACCCTCTCCCTCCTCTACCCTCTCCCTCCCTCCTCTACCCTCTCTCTCTCTCCTCTACCCTCTCCCTCCCTCCTCTACCCTCTCTCTCCCTCCTCTACCCTCTCCCTCCTCTACCCTCTCCCTCCCTCCTCTACCCTCTCTCTCCCTCCTCTACCTTCTCTCTCCTCCCCCTCTCCCTCCTCTCCCTCTCTCTCCCTCCTCTACCCTCTCTCTCCCTCCTCTACCCTCTCTCTCCCTCCTACCCTCTCTCCCTCTCCCTCTCCCTCCTCTACCCTCTCTCTCCCTCCTCTACCCTCTCTCCTCTACCCTCTCCCTCCTCTCCCTCCTCTCCCTCCTCTACCCTCTCTCTCCCTCCTCTACCCTCTCTCTCCCTCCTCTACCCTCTCTCTCCCTCCCTCTCTCTCCCTCTCTCTCCCCCTCCTCTACCCTCTCTCTCCCTCCTCTACCCTCTCCTCCCTCCCTCTCCCTCCCTCTCTCCTCTACCCTCTCTCTCCTCTACCCTCTCTCTCCTTTACCCTCTCTCTCCTCCTACCCTCTCTCTCCTCCTCTACCCTCTCTCTCCCTCCTCTACCCTCTCTCTCCCTCCTCTACCCTCTCTCCCTCCTCTACCCTCTCTCTCCCTCCTCTCCCTCCCTCCCTCTCCCTCCCTCCTCTACCCTCTCTCTCCCTCCTCTACCCTCTCTCTCCTCCTCTACCCTCTCTCTCCCTTACCCTCTCTCTCCCTCCTCCCTCTCTCTCCCTCCTCTACCCTCTCTCTCCCTCCTCTACCCTCTCTCTCCCTCCTCTACCCTCTCTCTCCCTCCTCTACCCTCTCTCTCCCTCCTCTACCCTCTCTCTCCCTCCTCTACCCTCTCTCTCCCTCCTTTACCCTCTCTCCCTCCTCTACCCTCTCTCTCCCTCCTCTCCCTCTCTCTCCCTCCTTTACCCTCTCTCTCCCTCCCCTCTTACCCTCCTCTCCCTCCTCTCTCTCTACCCTCTCTCTCCTCTACCCTCTCTCTCTCTCCTCTACCCTCTCTCTCCCTCCTCTACCCTCTCTCTCCCTCCTCTCTCTCTCTCCTCTACCCTCTCTCTCCCTCCTCTACCCTCTCTCTCCCTCCTCTACCCTCTCTCTCCCTCCTCTCTCCCTCTCTCTCTCTCCCTCCTCTACCCTCTCTCTCCTCTACCCTCTCTCTCCTCTACCCTCTCTCTCTCCTCTACCCTCTCTCTCCCCTCTCTCTCTCTCCTCTACCCTCTCTCTCCTCTACTCTACCCTCCCTCTCTCCCTCCTCTACCCTCTCTCCCTCCTCTACCCTCTCTCTCCCTCCTCTACCCTCTCTCTCCCTCCTCTACCCTCTCTCTCCCTCCTCTACCCTCTCTCTCTCCTCTACCCTCTCTCTCTCTCCCCCCTCTCTCTCCTCTACCCTCTCTCCCTCCCTCCCTCCCTCTCCCTCTCTCTCCTCTACCCTCTCTCTCCCTCCTCTACCCTCTCTCTCCTCTCCCTCTCCCTCTCCTCCTCTACCCTCTCTCCTCTACCCTCTCTCTCCCTCCTCTACCCTCTCTCTCTCTACCCTCCTCTACCCTCTCTCTCCCTCCTCTACCCTCTCTCTCCCTCCTCTCCCTCTCTCTCCCTCCTCTACCCTCTCTCTCCCTCCTTTACCCTCTCTCTCCCTCCTCTACCCTCTCTCCCTCCTCTACCCTCTCTCTCCCTCCTTTACCCTCTCTCTCCCTCTCCCTCTCTCTCTCCTCTACCCTCTCTCTCCCTCCTCTACCCTCTCTCTCCCTCCTCTACCCTCTCTCTCCCTCCTCTACCCTCTCTCTCCCTCCTCTACCCTCTCTCTCCTCCTCTACCCTCTCTCTCCCTCCTCTACCCTCTCTCTCCCTCCTTTACCCTCTCTCTCCCTCCCTCCTTTACCCTCTCTCTCCCTCCTCTACCCTCTCTCTCCCTCCTCCCTCTCTCTCCTCCCTCTCTCTCCTCCTACCCTCTCTCTCCCTCCTCTACCCTCTCTCTCCCTCCTCTACCCTCTCTCTCCCTCCTCTACCCTCTCTCTCCCTCCTCCCTCTCTCTCCCTCCTTACCCTCTCTCTCCCTCCTCTACCCTCTCTCTCCCTCCTCTACCCTCTCTCTCCCTCCTCTCTCTCTCCCTCTCCCTCTCTCTCCCTCCTCTACCCTCTCTCTCCCTCCTCTACCCTCTCTCTCCTCCCCTCTCTCCCTCTCTCTCTCTCCCTCCTCTACCCTCTCTCTCCCTCCTTTACCCTCTCTCTCCCTCTCTCTCTCCCTCCTCTACCCTCTCTCTCCCTCCTCTACCCTCTCTCCCTCTCTCTCTCCTCTACCCTCTCTCTCCTCCCTCTACCTCCTCTCTCTCCCACCCTCCCTCTCTCTCTCTCTCTCCCTCTCCTCCTCTCTCCCTCTCTCTCTCTCCCTCTACCCTCTCTCTCCCCCTATCCCTCTCCCTCTCTCTCTCTCTCCTCTCTCTCCTTTTACCCTCTCTCTCCTCAGAGCCTCTACCCTCTCTTTCTCTCTCCTTAGCTAATCTCTCTCTCTCTCCTCTACCCTCTCTCTCCTCTCACCAGTGTGTCCTCCTCTCCCTCTCTCTCCTGTCTCTCCTTTCTCTCTCCCTCCCTCACTCCATCTGGGAAGGACTCTAGGGCTCTCTTTAATCAGTATGCCAGTTTACCCTCTCTCTCTCTAAACTCCTTTCTGAGGGACCCTCTCTCTCCAATCCTCTTCCCTCTCTCTCCCTCCTCTCCTCTCCTCTCCTCTCTCCCTCCTAGAGCACCAGGGAAATCCCCTCTCCTCTCCCTCCTGTCTACCCTCTCTCTCCCTCCTTTCTCTCTCTCCCAATCCTCTCCCTCTCTCTCCCTCCTTTCCCTCTATCTCCCTCCTTCTTCCCTCTCTCTCCCTCCTTTCTACCCTCTCTCTCCCTCCTTTACCCTCCCCTTCCTCTACCTCTCCTCTCCTCTTCCTCTATAGTAGAGGACCAGGCTCTCTCTCCCTTTCCTCTACCCTCTCTCTCCCTCCTTAGTAGACCCTCTCTCTCCCTCCCTCTATACCCAGGGAAATCTCTCTCCCTCCTCTACCAGGCTCTCTCTCCCTTCCTCTATAGTAGAGTACCTCTCTCTCCCTCCTTTAGAGCCCAGGCTCTCTCCCTTCCTCTACCCAGGCTCTCTCTCCCTTCCTCTATAGTAGAGTACCAGGGAAATCTCTCTCTTCCTCTATAGTAGAGTACCAGGGAAATCTCCTCTCCTCTTCCTCTATACCCTAGAGTCTCTCCCTCCTTTACCCTCTCTCTCCATGTCTACCCTCTCTCTCCATGTCTACCCTCTCTCTCCCTTCCTTTACTCTCTCCTCTCCCTTCCTCTACCCTCTCTCTCCCTCCTCTACCCTCTCTCTCCTCTTCCTCTATAGTAGAGTACCAGGAAATCTCCTCTCCTCTTCCTCTATAGTAGAGCCCTAAATCAGAGTCTCCCTTCCTTTACCCTCTCTCTCCCTTCCTCTATAGCCCTACCAGGGAAATCAGAGTCCCTCCTCTTCCTCTATAGTAGAGCTCCAGGAAATCAGAGTCCTCTCCTCTTCCTCTATCTAGAGGACCAGGCTCTCTCTCCTCTCCTCTCTAGTAGAGCACCAGGGAAATCTCTCCTCTCCTCTATACCCAGGCTAATCCCCTCTCCCTCCTCTCTCTCTCCCACCTAGAGTAATCCTCTCTCTCCCTCCTCTTCCTCTATAGTAGAGCACCAGGGAAATCAGAGTCCTCTCTCTCCCTCCTATCCCAGGCTCTCTCTCCCTCTTCCTCTTCTCTATAGTAGAGTACCAGGGAAATCAGAGTCCTCTCCTTCCTCTATAGTCCCAGGCTAGAGTCTCTCTCTCTCTCTCTCTCTATAGTAGAGGACCAGGCTCTCCTCTCCTCTTCCTCTATAGTAGAGGACCAGGCTAGAGTCCTCTCCTCTTCCTCTATAGTAGAGTACCAGGGAAATCAGAGTCTCTCTCTTCCTCTATAGTAGAGTACCAGGGAAATCAGAGTCTCTCCTCTTCCTCTATAGTAGAGCACTCAGAGTCCTCTCTCTTCCTCTATAGTAGAGTACCAGGGAAATCAGAGTCCTCTCCTCTTCCTCTATAGTAGAGCCCAGGGAAATCAGAGTCCTCTCTCTTCCTCTATAGTAGAGTACCAGGGAAATCAGAGTCCTCTCCTCTTCCTCTCTCCTCTCTCTTCCTCTATTCCCAGGGAAATCAATCTCTCCATTTTATACTTAGTGTATTATTTAATCAGAGCCAGTTTCAGAGTCCTCTGACTTCCTCTATAAACCAGGCTAGCCTTCATTTCTGAGGCTTAGCCATTAGCCCAATGTTCCTTGTAGTAGAGTAGTGTGTGTCGTGTGTTGTGTGTGTGTCTCCTCTCACCAGTGTGTGTGTGTGTGTGTGTGTGTGTGTGTGTGTGTGTACAGAGTTGTGAGCTGCTTTTCCTGCCAGTCCCAATCACTCACACCTGGGAAGGAGAGGAGGGCAATTCTTATTTTATTTCAGTATGAAGCAGATTTGAACGAACAGCCTTTTTGTGTTTCACTTCAACAACAGGCTGCAGGGACCACCAGGGAAATCAGAGTCCTCTCCTCTTCCTCTATAGTAGAGTACCAGGGAAATCAGAGTCCTCTCCTCTCCTCTTCCGCTATAGTAGAGCACCAGGGAAATCAGAGTCCTCTCCTCTTCCTCTATAGTAGAGTACCAGGGAAATCAGAGTCCTCTCCTCTTCCTCTATAGTAGAGGACCATAGTAGAGCACCAGGGAAATCAGAGTCCTCTCCTTTTCCTCTATAGTAGAGTACCAGGGAAATCAGAGTCCTCTCCTCTCCTCTTCCGCTATAGTAGAGGACCAGGCTAGAGTCCTCTCCTCTCCTCTTCCTCTATAGTAGAGTACCAGGGAAATCAGAGTCCTCTCCTCTTCCTCTATAGTAGAGGACCAGGCTAGAGTCATCTCCTCTTCCTCTATAGTAGAGTACCAGGGAAATCAGAGTCCTCTCCTCTTCCTCTATAGTAGAGCACCAGGGAAATCAGAGTCCTCTCCTCTTCCTCTATAGTAGAGTACCAGGGAAATCAGAGTCCTCTCCTCTTCCTCTATAGTAGAGTACCAGGGAAATCAGAGTCCTCTCCTCTTCCTCTATAGTAGCGTACCAGGGAAATCAGAGTCCTCTCCTCTTCCTCTATAGTAGAGGACCAGGCTAGAGTCCTCTCCTCTTCCTCTATAGTAGAGGACCAGGCTAGAGTCCTCTCCTCTTCCTCTATAGTAGAGTACCAGGGAAATCAGAGTCGTCTCCTCTTCCTCTATAGTAGAGCACCAGGGAAATCAGAGTCCTCTCCTCTTCCTCTATAGTAGAGTACCAGGGAAATCAGAGTCCTCTCCTCTTCCTCTATAGTAGAGCACCAGGGAAATCAGAGTCCTCTCCTCTTCCTCTATAGTAGAGTATCAGGGAAATCAGAGTCCTCTCCTCTTCCTCTATAGTAGAGTACCAGGGAAATCAGAGTCCTCTCCTCTTCCTCTATAGTAGAGCACCAGGGAAATCAGAGTCCTCTCCTCTTCCTCTATAGTAGAGTACCAGGGAAATCAGAGTCCTCTCCTCTTCCTCTATAGTAGAGTACCAGGGAAATCAGAGTCCTCTCCTCTTCCTCTATAGTAGAGCTCCAGGGAAATCAGAGTCCTCTCCTCTTCCTCTATAGTAGAGGACCAGGCTAGAGTCCTCTCCTCTTCCTCTATAGTAGAGTACCAGGGAAATCAGAGTCCTCTCCTCTTCCTCTATAGTAGAGCACCAGGGAAATCAGAGTCCTCTCCTCTTCCTCTATAATAGAGTACCAGGCTAGAGTCCTCTCCTCTCCTCTTCCTCTATAGTAGAGCACCAGGGAAATCAGAGTCCTCTCCTCTTCCTCTATAGTAGAGTACCAGGCTAGAGTCCTCTCCTCTCCTCTTTCTCTATAGTATAGCACCAGGGAAATCAGAGTCCTCTCCTCTTCCTCTATAGTAGAGGACCAGGCTAGAGTCCTCTCCTCTCCTCTTCCTCTTCCTCTATAGTAGAGTACCAGGGAAATCAGAGTCCTCTCCTCTTCCTCTATAGTAGAGGACCAGGCTAGAGTCCTCTCCTCTTCCTCTATAGTAGAGGACCAGGCTAGAGTCCTCTCCTCTTCCTCTATAGTAGAGTACCAGGGAAATCAGAGTCTTCTCCTCTTCCTCTATAGTAGAGTATCAGGGAAATCAGAGTCCTCTCCTCTTCCTCTATAGTAGAGTACCAGGGAAATCAGAGTCCTCTCCTCTTCCTCTATAGTAGAGCACCAGGGAAATCAGAGTCCTCTCCTCTTCCTCTATAGTAGAGTACCAGGGAAATCAGAGTCCTCTCCTCTTCCTCTATAGTAGAGTACCAGGGAAATCAGAGTCCTCTCCTCTTCCTCTATAGTAGAGCACCAGGGAAATCAGAGTCCTCTCCTCTTCCTCTATAGTAGAGGACCAGGCTAGAGTCCTCTCCTCCTCCTCTATAGTAGAGTACCAGGGAAATCAGAGTCCTCTCCTCTTCCTCTATAGTAGAGGACCAGGCTAGAGTCCTCTCCTCTTCCTCTATAGTAGAGGACCAGGCTAGAGTCCTCTCCTCTTCCTCTATAGTAGAGTACCAGGGAAATCAGAGTCGTCTCCTCTTCCTCTATAGTAGAGCACCAGGGAAATCAGAGTCCTCTCCTCTTCCTCTATAGTAGAGTACCAGGGAAATCAGAGTCCTCTCCTCTTCCTCTATAGTAGAGCACCAGGGAAATCAGAGTCTTCTCCTCTTCCTCTATAGTAGAGTATCAGGAAATCAGAGTCCTCTCCTCTTCCTCTATAGTAGAGTACCAGGGAAATCAGAGTCCTCTCCTCTTCCTCTATAGTAGAGCACCAGGGAAATCAGAGTCCTCTCCTCTTCCTCTATAGTAGAGTACCAGGGAAATCAGAGTCCTCTCCTCTTCCTCTATAGTAGAGTACCAGGGAAATCAGAGTCCTCTCCTCTTCCTCTATAGTAGAGCACCAGGGAAATCAGAGTCCTCTCCTCTTCCTCTATAGTAGAGGACCAGGCTAGAGTCCTCTCCTCTTCCTCTATAGTAGAGTACCAGGGAAATCAGAGTCCTCTCCTCTTCCTCTATAGTAGAGTACCAGGGAAATCAGAGTCCTCTCCTCTTACTCTATAGTAGAGCACCAGGGAAATCAGAGTCCTCTCCTCTTTCTCTATAGTAGAGTACCAGGGAAATCAGAGTCCTCTCCTCTTCCTCTATAGTAGAGCACCAGGGAAATCAGAGTCCTCTCCTCTTCCTCTATAATAGAGTACCAGGCTAGAGTCCTCTCCTCTCCTCTTCCTCTATAGTAGAGCACCAGGGAAATCAGAGTCCTCTCCTCTTCCTCTATAGTAGAGTACCAGGCTAGAGTCCTCTCCTCTCCTCTTTCTCTATAGTAGAGTACCAGGGAAATCAGAGTCCTCTCCTCTTCCTCTATAGTAGAGCACCAGGGAAATCAGAGTCCTCTCCTCTTCCTCTATAATAGAGTACCAGGCTAGAGTCCTCTCCTCTCCTCTTCCTCTATAGTAGAGCACCAGGGAAATCAGAGTCCTCTCCTCTTCCTCTATAGTAGAGTACCAGGCTAGAGTCCTCTCCTCTCCTCTTCCTCTATAGTAGAGCACCAGGGAAATCAGAGTCCTCTCCTCTTCCTCTATAGTAGAGGACCAGGCTAGAGTCCTCTCCTCTCCTCTTCCTCTTCCTCTATAGTAGAGCACCAGGGAAATCAGAGTCCTCTCCTCTTCCTCTATAGTAGAGGACCAGGCTAGAGTCCTCTCCTCTTCCTCTATAGTAGAGGACCAGGCTAGAGTCCTCTCCTCTTCCTCTATAGTAGAGTACCAGGGAAATCAGAGTCGTCTCCTCTTCCTCTATAGTAGAGCACCAGGGAAATCAGAGTCCTCTCCTCTTCCTCTATAGTAGAGTACCAGGGAAATCAGAGTCCTCTCCTCTTCCTCTATAGTAGAGCACCAGGGAAATCAGAGTCTTCTCCTCTTCCTCTATAGTAGAGTATCAGGGAAATCAGAGTCCTCTCCTCTTCCTCTATAGTAGAGTACCAGGGAAATCAGAGTCCTCTCCTCTTCCTCTATAGTAGAGCACCAGGGAAATCAGAGTCCTCTCCTCTTCCTCTATAGTAGAGTACCAGGGAAATCAGAGTCCTCTCCTCTTCCTCTATAGTAGAGTACCAGGGAAATCAGAGTCCTCTCCTCTTCCTCTATAGTAGAGCACCAGGGAAATCAGAGTCCTCTCCTCTTCCTCTATAGTAGAGGACCAGGCTAGAGTCCTCTCCTCTTCCTCTATAGTAGAGTACCAGGGAAATCAGAGTCCTCTCCTCTTCCTCTATAGTAGAGGACCAGGCTAGAGTCCTCTCCTCTTCCTCTATAGTAGAGGACCAGGCTAGAGTCCTCTCCTCTTCCTCTATAGTAGAGTACCAGGGAAATCAGAGTCCTCTCCTCTTCCTCTATAGTAGAGCACCAGGGAAATCAGAGTCCTCTCCTCTTCCTCTATAGTAGAGCACCAGGAAATCAGAGTCCTCTCCTCTTCCTCTATAGTAGAGTACCAGGGAAATCAGAGTCCTCTCCTCTTCCTCTATAGTAGAGTACCAGGGAAATCAGAGTCCTCTCCTCTTCCTCTATAGTAGAGCACCAGGGAAATCAGAGTCCTCTCCTCTTCCTCTATAGTAGAGCACCAGGGAAATCAGAGTCCTCTCCTCTTCCTCTATAGTAGAGTACCAGGGAAATCAGAGTCCTCTCCTCTTCCTCTATAGTAGAGTACCAGGGAAATCAGAGTCCTCTCCTCTTCCTCTATAGTAGAGCACCAGGGAAATCAGAGTCCTCTCCTCTTCCTCTATAGTAGAGGACCAGGGAAATCAGAGTCCTCTCCTCTTCCTCTATAGTAGAGTACCAGGCTCAGAGTCCTCTCCTCTTCCTCTATAGTAGAGTACCAGGGAAATCAGAGTCCTCTCCTCTTCCTCTATAGTAGAGCACCAGGGAAATCAGAGTCCTCTCCTCTTCCTCTATAGTAGAGCACCAGGAAATCAGAGTCCTCTCCTCTTCCTCTATAGTAGAGTACCAGGGAAATCAGAGTCCTCTCCTCTTCCTCTATAGTAGAGCACCAGGTAAGTCAGAGTCCTCTCCTCTTCCTCTATAGTAGAGGACCAGGCTAGAGTCCTCTCCTCTCCTCTTCCTCTATAGTAGAGCACCAGGGAAATCAGAGTCCTCTCCTCTTCCTCTATAGTAGAGCACCAGGGAAATCAGAGTCCTCTCCTCTTCCTCTATAGTAGAGGACCAGGCTAGAGTCCTCTCCTCTCCTCTTCCTCTATAGTAGAGCACCAGGGAAATCAGAGTCCTCTCCTCTTCCTCTATAGTAGAGTACCAGGAAAATCAGAGTCCTCTCCTCTTCCTCTATAGTAGAGCACCAGGTAAATCAGAGTCCTCTCCTCTTCCTCTATAGTAGAGCACCAGGGAAATCAGAGTCCTCTCTCCTCTTCCTCTATAGTAGAGTACCAGGGAAATCAGAGTCCTCTCCTCTTCCTCTATAGTAGAGTACCAGGAAAATCAGAGTCCTCTCCTCTTCCTCTATAGTAGAGTACCAGGGAAATCAGAGTCCTCTCCTCTTCCTCTATAGTAGAGCACCAGGGAAATCAGAGTCCTCTCCTCTTCCTCTATAGTAGAGTACCAGGGAAATCAGAGTCCTCCCCTCTTCCTCTATAGTAGAGTACCAGGAAAATCAGAGTCCTCTCCTCTCCTCTTCCGCTATAGTAGAGGACCAGGCTAGAGTCCTCTCCTCTTCCTCTATAGTAGAGTACCAGGCTAGAGTCCTCTCCTCTTCCTCTATAGTACAGTACCAGGCTAGAGTCCTCTCCTCTCCTCTTCCGCTATACTAGAGTACCAGGCTAGAGTCCTCTCCTCTTCCTCTATAGTAGAGTACCAGGCAAGACTCTAGCCTGGTACTCTACTATAGAGGAAGAGGAGAGGAGAGGACCAAACGTTGCTTTATAATATTAGAAATGAACAAAATTACATCAAATCTGGAGTCAAAAACAGAACATCAGACTAAACAAGACATGAATATAGAGAGGGGTGGACTCAGAGACATCAG
The DNA here is from genome assembly GCF_021184085.1 of Oncorhynchus gorbuscha. Taxonomy (NCBI): domain Eukaryota; kingdom Metazoa; phylum Chordata; class Actinopteri; order Salmoniformes; family Salmonidae; genus Oncorhynchus; species Oncorhynchus gorbuscha. Next base: position 77,620,844 of record NC_060180.1, on the reverse strand, counting down.
ACTATAGACATGAATATAGAGAGGGGTGGACTCAGAGACATCAGACTATAGACATGAATATAGAGACTCAGGACATCAGACTATAGACATGAATATAGACTCAGAGACATCAGACTATAGACATGAATATAGAGAGGGGTGGACTCAGAGACATCAGACATAGACATGAATATATAGACATGAATATAGACATGAATATAGGGGGGTGGACTCAGAGACATCAGACTATAGACATGAATATAGAGAGGGGTGGACTCAGAGACATCAGACTATAGACATGAATATAGAGAGGGGTGGACTCAGAGACATCAGACTATAGACATGAATATAGAGAGGGGTGGACTCAGAGACATCAGACTAAGACAAGACATGGATATAGAGAGGAATATAGAGTGGACTCAGAGACATCAGACTATAGACATGAATATAGAGAGGGGTGGACTCAGACTATAGACATCAGACTATAGACATGAATATAGAGAGGGGTGGACTCAGAGACATCAGACTAGAGACATAGACATGAATATAGAGAGGGGTGGATTTAGAGAAGGGAAGGAGTGTGATGTATCAGTCTATGGGGTTAGGATACGAACCCAGTTTAGGGTAAGGTTTAGGATACGAACCCAGTTTAGGGTAAGGGTTAGGATACGAACCCAGTTTAGGGTAAGGGTTAGGATACGAACCCAGTTTAGGGTAAGGGTTAGGATACCAACCTGGATTAGTGCACAGGGGTCGTGTAGGAATTAGGATGAGAAAACAGTTAAGGGTAAGGGTAGAGGGTTAGGATGCAAACCCGGATTAGGCTAAGGGGTAAGGGTAGAGGGTTAGGATGCAATCCCGGATTAGGCTAAGGGGTAAGGGTTTGGGTTAGGATGCAATCCCAGATTAGGCTAAGGGGTAAGGGTTTGGGTTAGGATGCAATCCCAGATTAGGCTAAGGGGTAAGGGTTTGGGTTAGGATGCAAACCCGGATTAGGCTAAGGGGTAAGGGTAGAGGGTTAGGATGCAATCCCAGATTAGGCTAAGGGGTAAGGGTTTGGGTTAGGTGCTGCTCAGGATGGTGAAGAGTGGAGAGTCTGTTTTTATCTACACACACATACAAGCAATAACATTTAACGGATAACAGACGAAGATCTAACATATTAAAGTAATTAATGAGTAAACACTGTTACTAAACAGTACCAGGGAGAAGAGACAGTCGAGCATCACGCCAGTAGATACACTCTCCGGGAAATGGCATCACAAAACAATACCACATTCTCAATACATTCATTGGTTGATGGAACGATAGATGGATGGAGGGATGGATGGAACGATAGATGGATGGAGGGATGGATGGAATGATAGATGGATGGATGGAGGGATGGATGGAACGATAGATGGATGGAGGGATGGATGGAACGATAGATGGATGGAGGGATGGATGGAATGATAGATGGATGGATGGAGGGATGGATGGAACGATAGATGGATGGAGGGATGGATGGAATGATAGATGGATGGATGGAGGGATGGATGGAACGATAGATGGATGGAGGGATGGATGGAACGATAGATGGATGGAGGGATGGATGGAATGATAGATGGATGGATGGAGGGATGGATGGAACGATATATGGATGGAGGGATGGATGGAATGATAGATGGATGGAGGGATGGATGGAACAATAGATGGATGGAGGGATGGATGGAATGATAGATGGATGGAGGGATGGATGGAATGATAGATGGATGGATGGAGGGATGGATGGAACGATAGATGGATGGAGGGATGGATGGAATGATAGATGGATGGAGGGATGGATGGAACGATAGATGGATGGAATGATAGATGGATGGAGGGGTGGATTCATTGATTGATGTTTCTTGTTCTTCAAGAGGACACTCACAGCTCACACACACAAATCACATAGAAACTGTTATTATTCAGAGACTTACATTTTGTAAATAAATTGCACCCAATTCCCCATTTTTAGTGTACCTATTGTGGCCAGAGCATTTACATTACATTTAAGTCATTTAGCAGACTCTCTTATCCAGAGCGACTTACAAATTGGTGCATTCACCTTATGACATCCAGTGGAACAGTCACTTTACAATAGTGCATCTAAATCTTAAAGGGGGGTGGTGAGAGGGATTACTTATCCTATCCTAGGTATTCCTTAAAGAGGTGGGGTTTCAGGTGTCTCCGGAAGGTGGTGATTGACTCCGCTGTCCTGGCGTCGTGAGGGAGTTTGTTCCACCATTGGGGGGCCAGAGCAGCGAACAGTTTTGACTGGGCTGAGCGGGAACTGTACTTCCTCAGTGGTAGGGAGGCGAGCAGGCCAGAGGTGGATGAACGCAGTGCCCTTGTTTGGGTGTAGGGCCTGATCAGAGCCTGGAGGTACTGAGGTGCCGTACCCCTCACAGCTCCGTAGGCAAGCACCATGGTCTTGTAGCGGATGCGAGCTTCAACTGGAAGCCAGTGGAGAGAGCGGAGGAGCGGGGTGACGTGAGAGAACTTGGGAAGGTTGAACACCAGACGGGCTGCGGCGTTCTGGATGAGTTGTAGGGGTTTAATGGCACAGGCAGGGAGCCCAGCCAACAGCGAGTTGCAGTAATCCAGACGGGAGATGACAAGTAGAGCCCATTGTGGTCACAACCTCATTGTCACAGATAAACAATTTTCTGCAAAATAGCCTACATTTTCAGTCCCAGTTCCCTTACTGTCCTTGCCAGTAAACATCTCCACCTCTACTGTAGAAATGGATAATTCATTATGAAGTCAGAATGTAATGGCAGAATCTCAGTGAGAGAATCCATAGAGAGCTGCTCCCTGCGGTGATGAATACCATTATGTCTGGCACCCTCTGTCCTAGATAGGCTCTATCTCCATTACCACTGATACAATCAATTCAATTCAATTCAAATGAAGGGCTTTATTGTCATGGGAAACATATGTTAATGTAATCCCAGTCCATCCATTACCACTGATACTGTAATCCCAGTCCATCCATTACCACTGATACTGTAATCCCAGTCCATCCATTACCACTGATACTCTAATCCCAGTCCATCCATTACCACTGATACTCTAATCCCAGTCCATCCATTACCACTGATACTGTAATCCCAGTCCATCCATTACCACTGATACTGTAATCCCAGTCCATCCATTACCACTGATACTGTAATCCCAGTCCATCCATTACCACTGATACTCTAATCCCAGTCCATCCATTACCACTGATACTGTAATCCCAGTCCATCCATTACCACTGATACTGTAATCCCAGTCCATCCATTACCACTGATACTGTAATCCCAGTCCATCCATTACCACTGATACTGTAATCCCAGTCCATCCATTACCACTGATACTGTAATCCCAGTCCATCCATTACCACTGAATCCCAGTCTGATACTGTAATCCCAGTCCATCCATTACCACTGATACTGTAATCCCAGTCCATCCATTACCACTGATACTGTAATCCCAGTCCATCCATTACCACTGATACTGTAATCCCAGTCCATCCATTACCACTGATACTGTAATCCCAGTCCATCCATTACTACTGATACTGTAATCCCAGTCCATCCATTACCACTGATACTGTAATCCCAGTCCATCCATTACCACTGATACTGTAATCCCAGTCCATCCATTACCACTGATACTGTAATCCCAGTCCATCCATTACCACTGATACTGTAATCCCAGTCCATCCATTACCACTGATACTGTAATCCCAGTCCATCCATTACTACTGATACTGAGTCCATCCATTACCACCCAGTCCATCCATTACTACTGATACTGTAATCCCAGTCCATCCATTACCACTGATACTGTAATCCCAGTCCATCCATTACCACTGATACTGTAATCCCAGTCCATCCATTACCACTGATACTGTAATCCCAGTCCATCCATTACCACTGAATACTGTAATCCCAGTCCATCCATTACCACTGATACTGTAATCCCAGTCCATCCATTACCACTGATACTGTAATCCCAGTCCATCCATTACCACTGATACTGTAATCCCAGTCCATCCATTACCACTGATACTGTAATCCCAGTCCATCCATTACCACTGATACTGTAATCCCAGTCCATCCATTACCACTGATACTGTAATCCCAGTCCATCCATTACCACTGATACTGTAATCCCAGTCCATCCATTACCACTGATACCCCAGTCCATCCATTACCACTGATACTGTAATCCCAGTCCATCCATTACCACTGATACTGTAATCCCAGTCCATCCATTACCACTGATACTGTAATCCCAGTCCATCCATTACCACTGATACTGTAATCCCAGTCCATCCATTACCACTGATACTGTAATCCCAGTCCATCCATTACCCCAGTCCATCCATTACCACTGACTGTAATCCCATCCATCCATTACTGATAAATCCCAGTCCATCCATTACCACTGATACTGTAATCCCAGTCCATCCATTA
>NC_060180.1:77569917-77616281 GCF_021184085.1 Oncorhynchus gorbuscha | reverse complement strand
GTAGAGGACCAGGCTAGAGTCCTCTCCTCTTCCTCTATAGTAGAGGACCAGGCATCAGAGTCCTCTCCTCTTCCTCTATAGTAGAGTACCAGGGAAATCAGAGTCCTCTCCTCTTCCTCTATAGTAGAGCACCAGGGAAATCAGAGTCCTCTCCTCTTCCTCTATAGTAGAGTACCAGGGAAATCAGAGTCCTCTCCTCTTCCTCTATAGTAGAGGACCAGGCTCAGAGTCCTCTCCTCTTCTTCCGCTATAGTAGAGGACCAGGCTAGAGTCCTCTCCTCTCCTCTTCCTCTATAGTAGAGTACCAGGGAAATCAGGAGTCCTCTCCTCTTCCTCTATAGTAGAGGACCAGGCTCAGAGTCCCCTCCTCTTCCTCTATAGTAGAGTACCAGGGAAATCAGAGTCCTCTCCTCTTCCTCTATAGTAGAGCACCAGGGAAATCAGAGTCTCTCCTCTTCCTCTATAGTAGAGTACCAGGGAAATCAGAGTCCTCTCCTCTTCCTCTATAGTAGAGTACCAGGAAATCAGAGTCCTCTCCCTCTTCCTCTATAGTAGCGCACCAGGGAAATCAGAGTCCTCTCCTCTTCCTCTATAGTAGAGGACCAGGCTAGAGTCCTCTCCTCTTCCTCTATAGTAGAGGACCAGGCTAGAGTCCTCTCCTCTTCCTCTATAGTAGAGTACCAGGAAATCAGAGTCGTCTCCTCTTCCTCTATAGTAGAGCACCAGGGAAATCAGAGTCCTCTCCTCTTCCTCTATAGTAGAGTACCAGGGAAATCAGAGTCCTCTCCTCTTCCTCTATAGTAGAGCACCAGGGAAATCAGAGTCCTCTCCTCTTCCTCTATAGTAGAGTATCAGGGAAATCAGAGTCCTCTCCTCTTCCTCTATAGTAGAGTACCAGGGAAATCAGAGTCCTCTCCTCTTCCTCTATAGTAGAGCACCAGGGAAATCAGAGTCCTCTCCTCTTCCTCTATAGTAGAGTACCAGGGAAATCAGAGTCCTCTCCTCTTCCTCTATAGTAGAGTACCAGGGAAATCAGAGTCCTCTCCTCTTCCTCTATAGTAGAGCTCCAGGGAAATCAGAGTCCTCTCCTCTTCCTCTATAGTAGAGGACCAGGCTAGAGTCCTCTCCTCTTCCTCTATAGTAGAGTACCAGGGAAATCAGAGTCCTCTCCTCTTCCTCTATAGTAGAGCACCAGGGAAATCAGAGTCCTCTCCTCTTCCTCTATAATAGAGTACCAGGCTAGAGTCCTCTCCTCTCCTCTTCCTCTATAGTAGAGCACCAGGAAATCAGAGTCCTCTCCTCTTCCTCTATAGTAGAGTACCAGGCTAGAGTCCTCTCCTCTCCTCTTTCTCTATAGTATAGCACCAGGAAATCAGAGTCCTCTCCTCTTCCTCTATAGTAGAGGACCAGGCTAGAGTCCTCTCCTCTCCTCTTCCTCTTCCTCTATAGTAGAGTACCAGGGAAATCAGAGTCCTCTCCTCTTCCTCTATAGTAGAGGACCAGGCTAGAGTCCTCTCCTCTTCCTCTATAGTAGAGGACCAGGCTAGAGTCCTCTCCTCTTCCTCTATAGTAGAGTACCAGGAAATCAGAGTCTTCTCCTCTTCCTCTATAGTAGAGTATCAGGGAAATCAGAGTCCTCTCCTCTTCCTCTATAGTAGAGTACCAGGGAAATCAGAGTCCTCTCCTCTTCCTCTATAGTAGAGCACCAGGGAAATCAGAGTCCTCTCCTCTTCCTCTATAGTAGAGTACCAGGGAAATCAGAGTCCTCTCCTCTTCCTCTATAGTAGAGTACCAGGGAAATCAGAGTCCTCTCCTCTTCCTCTATAGTAGAGCACCAGGGAAATCAGAGTCCTCTCCTCTTCCTCTATAGTAGAGGACCAGGCTAGAGTCCTCTCCTCTTCCTCTATAGTAGAGTACCAGGGAAATCAGAGTCCTCTCCTCTTTCCTCTATAGTAGAGACCAGGCTAGAGTCCTCTCCTCTTCCTCTATAGTAGAGGACCAGGCTAGAGTCCTCTCCTCTTCCTCTATAGTAGAGTACCAGGGAAATCAGAGTCCTCTCCTCTTCCTCTATAGTAGAGCACCAGGGAAATCAGAGTCCTCTCCTCTTCCTCTATAGTAGAGTACCAGGAAATCAGAGTCCTCTCCTCTTCCTCTATAGTAGAGCACCAGGAAATCAGAGTCTTCTCCTCTTCCTCTATAGTAGAGTATCAGGGAAATCAGAGTCCTCTCCTCTTCCTCTATAGTAGAGTACCAGGGAAATCAGAGTCCTCTCCTCTTCCTCTATAGTAGAGCACCAGGGAAATCAGAGTCCTCTCCTCTTCCTCTATAGTAGAGTACCAGGGAAATCAGAGTCCTCTCCTCTTCCTCTATAGTAGAGTACCAGGAAATCAGAGTCCTCTCCTCTTCCTCTATAGTAGAGCACCAGGGAAATCAGAGTCCTCTCCTCTTCCTCTATAGTAGAGGACCAGGCTAGAGTCCTCTCCTCTTCCTCTATAGTAGAGTACCAGGGAAATCAGAGTCCTCTCCTCTTCCTCTATAGTAGAGTACCAGGGAAATCAGAGTCCTCTCCTCTTACTCTATAGTAGAGCACCAGGAAATCAGAGTCCTCTCCTCTTTCTCTATAGTAGAGTACCAGGGAAATCAGAGTCCTCTCCTCTTCCTCTATAGTAGAGCACCAGGGAAATCAGAGTCCTCTCCTCTTCCTCTATAATAGAGTACCAGGCTAGAGTCCTCTCCTCTCCTCTTCCTCTATAGTAGAGCACCAGGGAAATCAGAGTCCTCTCCTCTTCCTCTATAGTAGAGTACCAGGCTAGAGTCCTCTCCTCTCCTCTTTCTCTATAGTAGAGTACCAGGGAAATCAGAGTCCTCTCCTCTTCCTCTATAGTAGAGCACCAGGGAAATCAGAGTCCTCTCCTCTTCCTCTATAATAGAGTACCAGGCTAGAGTCCTCTCCTCTCCTCTTCCTCTATAGTAGAGCACCAGGGAAATCAGAGTCCTCTCCTCTTCCTCTATAGTAGAGTACCAGGCTAGAGTCCTCTCCTCTCCTCTTCCTCTATAGTAGAGCACCAGGAAATCAGAGTCCTCTCCTCTTCCTCTATAGTAGAGGACCAGGCTAGAGTCCTCTCCTCTCCTCTTCCTCTTCCTCTATAGTAGAGCACCAGGGAAATCAGAGTCCTCTCCTCTTCCTCTATAGTAGAGGACCAGGCTAGAGTCCTCTCCTCTTCCTCTATAGTAGAGGACCAGGCTAGAGTCCTCTCCTCTTCCTCTATAGTAGAGTACCAGGGAAATCAGAGTCGTCTCCTCTTCCTCTATAGTAGAGCACCAGGGAAATCAGAGTCCTCTCCTCTTCCTCTATAGTAGAGTACCAGGGAAATCAGAGTCCTCTCCTCTTCCTCTATAGTAGAGCACCAGGAAATCAGAGTCTTCTCCTCTTCCTCTATAGTAGAGTATCAGGGAAATCAGAGTCCTCTCCTCTTCCTCTATAGTAGAGTACCAGGGAAATCAGAGTCCTCTCCTCTTCCTCTATAGTAGAGCACCAGGGAAATCAGAGTCCTCTCCTCTTCCTCTATAGTAGAGTACCAGGGAAATCAGAGTCCTCTCCTCTTCCTCTATAGTAGAGTACCAGGGAAATCAGAGTCCTCTCCTCTTCCTCTATAGTAGAGCACCAGGGAAATCAGAGTCCTCTCCTCTTCCTCTATAGTAGAGGACCAGGCTAGAGTCCTCTCCTCTTCCTCTATAGTAGAGTACCAGGAAATCAGAGTCCTCTCCTCTTCCTCTATAGTAGAGGACCAGGCTAGAGTCCTCTCCTCTTCCTCTATAGTAGAGGACCAGGCTAGAGTCCTCTCCTCTTCCTCTATAGTAGAGTACCAGGGAAATCAGAGTCCTCTCCTCTTCCTCTATAGTAGAGCACCAGGGAAATCAGAGTCATCTCCTCTTCCTCTATAGTAGAGTACCAGGGAAATCAGAGTCCTCTCCTCTTCCTCTATAGTAGAGCACCAGGGAAATCAGAGTCTTCTCCTCTTCCTCTATAGTAGAGTACCAGGAAATCAGAGTCCTCTCCTCTTCCTCTATAGTAGAGTACCAGGGAAATCAGAGTCCTCTCCTCTTCCTCTATAGTAGAGCACCAGGAAATCAGAGTCCTCTCCTCTTCCTCTATAGTAGAGTACCAGGGAAATCAGAGTCCTCTCCTCTTCCTCTATAGTAGAGTACCAGGGAAATCAGAGTCCTCTCCTCTTCCTCTATAGTAGAGCACCAGGAAATCAGAGTCCTCTCCTCTTCCTCTATAGTAGAGCACCAGGCTAGAGTCCTCTCCTCTTCCTCTATAGTAGAGTACCAGGCTCAGAGTCCTCTCCTCTTCTTCTCTATAGTAGAGCACCAGGGAAATCAGAGTCCTCTCCTTTCTCTATAGTAGAGCACCAGGGAAAGTCCTCCTCTCCTCTTTCTCTATAGTAGAGCACCAGGGAAATCAGAGTCCTCTCCTCTTCCTCTATAGTAGAGTACCAGGCTAGAGTCCTCTCCTCTCCTCTTCCTCTATAGTAGAGCACCAGGTAAATCAGAGTCCTCTCCTCTTCCTCTATAGTAGAGGACCAGGCTAGAGTCCTCTCCTCTCCTCTTCCTCTATAGTAGAGCACCAGGGAAATCCTCTCCCTCTCCTCTTCCTCTATAGTAGAGCACCAGGTAAATCAGAGTCCTCTCCTCTTCCTCTATAGTAGAGTACCAGGCTAGAGTCCTCTCCTCTCCTCTTCCTCTATAGTAGAGCACCAGGGAAATCAGAGTCCTCTCCTCTTCCTCTATAGTAGAGTACCAGGAAAATAGAGTCCTCTCCTCTCCTCTTCTCTATAGTAGAGCACCAGGTAAATCAGAGTCCTCTCCTCTTCCTCTATAGTAGAGGACCAGGCTAAGTCAGAGTCCTCTCCTCTTCCTCTATAGTAGAGTACCAGGAAATCAGAGTCCTCTCCTCTTCCTCTATAGTAGAGTACCAGGAAAATCAGAGTCCTCTCCTCTTCCTCTATAGTAGAGTACCAGGAAATCAGAGTCCTCTCCTCTTCCTCTATAGTAGAGCACCAGGAAATCAGAGTCCTCTCCTCTTCCTCTATAGTAGAGTACCAGGAAATCAGAGTCCTCCCCTCCTTTCCTCTATAGTAGAGTACCAGGAAAATCAGAGTCCTCTCCTCTCCTCTTCCGCTATAGTAGAGGACCAGGCTAGAGTCCTCTCCCTCTTCCTCTATAGTAGAGTACCAGGCTAGAGTCCTCTCCTCTTCCTCTATAGTACAGTACCAGGCTAGAGTCCTCTCCTCTCCTCTTCCGCTATACTAGAGTACCAGGCTAGAGTCCTCTCCTCTTCCTCTATAGTAGAGTACCAGGCAAGACTCTAGCCTGGTACTCTACTATAGAGGAAGAGGAGAGGAGAGGACCAAACGTTGCTTTATAATATTAGAAATGAACAAAATTACATCAAATCTGGAGTCAAAAACAGAACATCAGACTAAACAAGACATGAATATAGAGAGGGGTGGACTCAGAGACATCAGACTAGACATGAATATAGAGAGGGTGGACTCAGAGACATCAGACTATAGACATGAATATAGAGAGGGGTGGACTCAGAGACATCAGACTATAGACATGAATATAGAGAGGGGTGGACTCAGAGACATCAGACTATAGACATGAATATAGAGAGGGTGGACTCAGAGACATCAGACTATAGACATGAATATAGAGAGGGGTGGACTCAGAGACATCAGACTATAGACATGAATATAGAGAGGGGTGGACTCAGAGACATCAGACTATAGACATGAATATAGAGAGGGGTGGACTCAGAGACATCAGACTATAGACATGAATATAGAGAGGGGTGGACTCAGAGACATCAGACTATAGACATGAATATAGAGAGGGGTGGACTCAGAGACATCAGACTATAGACATGAATATAGAGAGGGGTGGACTCAGAGACATCAGACTATAGACATGAATATAGAGAGGGGTGGACTCAGAGACATCAGACTATAGACATGAATATAGAGAGGGGGTGGACTCAGAGACATCAGACTATAGACATGAATATAGAGAGGGGTGGACTCAGAGACATCAGACTATAGACATGAATATAGAGAGGGGTGGACTCAGAGACATCAGACTATAGACATGAATATAGAGAGGGGTGGATTTAGAGAAGGGAAGGAGTGTGATGTATCAGTCTATGGGGTTAGGATACGAACCCAGTTTAGGGTAAGGTTTAGGATACGAACCCAGTTTAGGGTAAGGGTTAGGATACGAACCCAGTTTAGGGTAAGGGTTAGGATACGAACCCAGTTTAGGTAAGGGTTAGGATACCAACCTGGATTAGTGCACAGGGTCGTGTAGGAATTAGGATGAGAAAACAGTTAAGGGTAAGGGTAGAGGGTTAGGATGCAAACCCGGATTAGGCTAAGGGGTAAGGGTAGAGGGTTAGGATGCAATCCCGGATTAGGCTAAGGGGTAAGGGTTTGGGTTAGGATGCAATCCCAGATTAGGCTAAGGGGTAAGGGTTTGGGTTAGGATGCAATCCCAGATTAGGCTAAGGGGTAAGGGTTTGGGTTAGGATGCAAACCCGGATTAGGCTAAGGGGTAAGGGTAGAGGGTTAGGATGCAATCCCAGATTAGGCTAAGGGGTAAGGGTTTGGGTTAGGTGCTGCTCAGGATGGTGAAGAGTGGAGAGTCTGTTTTTATCTACACACACATACAAGCAATAACATTTAACGGATAACAGACGAAGATCTAACATATTAAAGTAATTAATGAGTAAACACTGTTACTAAACAGTACCAGGGAGAAGAGACAGTCGAGCATCACGCCAGTAGATACACTCTCCGGGAAATGGCATCACAAAACAATACCACATTCTCAATACATTCATTGGTTGATGGAACGATAGATGGATGGAGGGATGGATGGAACGATAGATGGATGGAGGGATGGATGGAATGATAGATGGATGGATGGAGGGATGGATGGAACGATAGATGGATGGAGGGATGGATGGAACGATAGATGGATGGAGGGATGGATGGAATGATAGATGGATGGATGGAGGGATGGATGGAACGATAGATGGATGGAGGGATGGATGGAATGATAGATGGATGGATGGAGGGATGGATGGAACGATAGATGGATGGAGGGATGGATGGAACGATAGATGGATGGAGGGATGGATGGAATGATAGATGGATGGATGGAGGGATGGATGGAACGATATATGGATGGAGGGATGGATGGAATGATAGATGGATGGAGGGATGGATGGAACAATAGATGGATGGAGGGATGGATGGAATGATAGATGGATGGAGGGATGGATGGAATGATAGATGGATGGATGGAGGGATGGATGGAACGATAGATGGATGGAGGGATGGATGGAATGATAGATGGATGGAGGGATGGATGGAACGATAGATGGATGGAATGATAGATGGATGGAGGGGTGGATTCATTGATTGATGTTTCTTGTTCTTCAAGAGGACACTCACAGCTCACACACACAAATCACATAGAAACTGTTATTATTCAGAGACTTACATTTTGTAAATAAATTGCACCCAATTCCCCATTTTTAGTGTACCTATTGTGGCCAGAGCATTTACATTACATTTAAGTCATTTAGCAGACTCTCTTATCCAGAGCGACTTACAAATTGGTGCATTCACCTTATGACATCCAGTGGAACAGTCACTTTACAATAGTGCATCTAAATCTTAAAGGGGGGTGAGAGGGATTACTTATCCTATCCTAGGTATTCCTTAAAGAGGTGGGGTTTCAGGTGTCTCCGGAAGGTGGTGATTGACTCCGCTGTCCTGGCGTCGTGAGGGAGTTTGTTCCACCATTGGGGGGCCAGAGCAGCGAACAGTTTTGACTGGGCTGAGCGGGAACTGTACTTCCTCAGTGGTAGGGAGGCGAGCAGGCCAGAGGTGGATGAACGCAGTGCCCTTGTTTGGGTGTAGGGCCTGATCAGAGCCTGGAGGTACTGAGGTGCCGTACCCCTCACAGCTCCGTAGGCAAGCACCATGGTCTTGTAGCGGATGCGAGCTTCAACTGGAAGCCAGTGGAGAGAGCGGAGGAGCGGGGTGACGTGAGAGAACTTGGGAAGGTTGAACACCAGACGGGCTGCGGCGTTCTGGATGAGTTGTAGGGGTTTAATGGCACAGGCAGGGAGCCCAGCCAACAGCGAGTTGCAGTAATCCAGACGGGAGATGACAAGTAGAGCCCATTGTGGTCACAACCTCATTGTCACAGATAAACAATTTTCTGCAAAATAGCCTACATTTTCAGTCCCAGTTCCCTTACTGTCCTTGCCAGTAAACATCTCCACCTCTACTGTAGAAATGGATAATTCATTATGAAGTCAGAATGTAATGGCAGAATCTCAGTGAGAGAATCCATAGAGAGCTGCTCCCTGCGGTGATGAATACCATTATGTCTGGCACCCTCTGTCCTAGATAGGCTCTATCTCTCAATTCAATTCAATTCAAATGAAGGGCTTTATTGTCATGGGAAACATATGTTAATGTAATCCCAGTCCATCCATTACCACTGATACTGTAATCCCAGTCCATCCATTACCACTGATACTGTAATCCCAGTCCATCCATTACCACTGATACTCTAATCCCAGTCCATCCATTACCACTGATACTCTAATCCCAGTCCATCCATTACCACTGATACTGTAATCCCAGTCCATCCATTACCACTGATACTCTAATCCCAGTCCATCCATTACCACTGATACTGTAATCCCAGTCCATCCATTACCACTGATACTCTAATCCCAGTCCATCCATTACCACTGATACTGTAATCCCAGTCCATCCATTACCACTGATACTGTAATCCCAGTCCATCCATTACCACTGATACTGTAATCCCAGTCCATCCATTACCACTGATACTGTAATCCCAGTCCATCCATTACCACTGATACTGTAATCCCAGTCCATCCATTACCACTGATACTGTAATCCCAGTCTATCCATTACCACTGATACTGTAATCCCAGTCCATCCATTACCACTGATACTGTAATCCCAGTCCATCCATTACCAATGATACTGTAATCCCAGTCCATCCATTACCACTGATACTGTAATCCCAGTCCATCCATTACCACTGATACTGTAATCCCAGTCCATCCATTACTACTGATACTGTAATCCCAGTCCATCCATTACCACTGATACTGTAATCCCAGTCCATCCATTACTACTGATACTGTAGTCCCAGTCCATCCATTACCACTGATACTGTAATCCCAGTCCATCCATTACCACTGATACTGTAATCACAGTCCATCCATTACCACTGATACTGTAATCCCAGTCCATCCATTACTACTGATACTCTAATCCCAGTCCATCCATTACCACTGATACTGTAATCCCAGTCCATCCATTACCACTGATACTGTAATCCCAGTCCATCCATTACTACTGATACTGTAATCCCAGTCCATCCATTACCACTGATACTGTAATCCCAGTCCATCCATTACCACTGATACTGTAATCCCAGTCCATCCATTACCACTGATACTGTAATCCCAGTCCATCCATTACCACTGATACTGTAATCCCAGTCCATCCATTACCACTGATACTGTAATCCCAGTCCATCCATTACCACTGATACTGTAATCCCAGTCCATCCATTACCACTGATACTGTAATCCCAGTCCATCCATTACCACTGATACTGTAATCCCAGTCCATCCATTACCACTGATACTGTAATCCCAGTCCATCCATTACCACTGATACTGTAATCCCAGTCCATCCATTACCACTGATACTCTAATCCCAGTCCATCCATTACCACTGATACTGTAATCCCAGTCCATCCATTACCACTGATACTCTAATCCCAGTCCATCCATTACCACTGATACTGTAATCCCAGTCCATCCATTACCACTGATACTGTAATCCCAGTCCATCCATTACTACTGATACTGTAATCCCAGTCCATCCATTACTACTGATACTGTAATCCCAGTCCATCCATTACCACTGATACTGTAATCCCAGTCCATCCATTACCACTGATACTGTAATCCCAGTCCATCCATTACCACTGATACTGTAATCCCAGTCCATCCATTACCACTGATACTGTAATCCCAGTCCATCCATTACCACTGATACTCTAATCCCAGTCCATCCATTACCACTGATACTGTAATCCCAGTCCATCCATTACCACTGATACTGTAATCCCAGTCCATCCATTACCACTGATACTGTAATCCCAGTCCATCCATTACCACTGATACTGTAATCCCAGTCCATCCATTACCACTGATACTGTAATCCCAGTCCATCCATTACCACTGATACTGTAATCCCAGTCCATCCATTACCACTGATACTGTAATCCCAGTCCATCCATTACTACTGATACTGTAATCCCAGTCCATCCATTACCACTGATACTGTAATCCCAGTCCATCCATTACCACTGATACTGTAATCCCAGTCCATCCATTACCACTGATACTGTAATCCCAGTCCATCCATTACCACTGATACTGTAATCCCAGTCCATCCATTACCACTGATACTGTAATCCCAGTCCATCCATTACCACTGATACTGTAATCCCAGTCCATCCATTACCACTGATACTGTAATCCCAGTCCATACATTACCACTGATACTGTAATCCCAGTCCATCCATTACCACTGATACTGTAATCCCAGTCCATCCATTACCACTGATACTGTAATCCCAGTCCATCCATTACCACTGATACTGTAATCCCAGTCCCACTGTAGCCTGAGTGAAGCCATGACACCAGCCTGAGCTGAGAAGTAGTTATAAGTAGTCACTGAACCAGGAACAATGGTCTTCTCATCGCTAAACCAAAGACTACGTCTATTCCCTATTTATTCACCCTATGTAGTGCACTAAATAGGGAGTACGGGGGTATTTGGGACATACACAAAGAGAATCTGGTCTCTGCAGGTGCAGGCATATCCATCCATCCCATTGGATAAACATCACAAAGGAGAAACAGAATAGATCAAGACCCGTTGAATGTCTTGTTGTCCCCTTCTGGAACTCTGCTGGACAGGATGTGATGTCATAAAGGAGAACTAAGGTTAACGTCCAATCATCTGCTGCTTTGATGTTGTTGTAAAGGTGATGAATGACCAAGGATTTCAAACAAACAAGCCCGTCCTTCAACTCTACTGTAGCTACACATGGGGTTGTGTTCCAAATTGCACCCTATCCCCTACATAGTGAACTAATTTTGACCAGGACCATATTCTCACATTGGCATAAATGCATCAAAGCAATTGAAGTTAGGATTCGTCCTAGGCTATATCTGAAGATATCTCTCAACCAGTGTTATACTGTAAATGATCTTATACCAGACAATGACCCTGTTCCTGTGTTGGCAAGACAATCGCTGCAGCACTGCTATGCCTGCTAGTCATTCATTATAGAGCTTAGAGAGAAAGGGCTGCCTCCCAGATGGAATTATATTCCCTATAGTGCTGAGCCCTGGTCTATAGTAGTGCACAATATAGGGAATAGGTCTCCTGTCTATAATAGTGCACTATAGAGGGAATAGGGCCCTGGTCTAAAGTAGTGTACTATATAGGGACTAAGGCCCTGGACTAAAGTAGTGCACTATATAGGGAAAAGGACCCTGGTCTAAAGTAGTGTACTATATAGGGACTAGGGCCCTGGACTAAAGTAGTGCACTATATAGGGAATAGGGCTCTGGTCTATAGTAGTTCACGATATAGGGAATAGGGCTCTGGTCTATAGTAGTTCACTATATAGGGAATAGGGCTCTGGTCTATAGTAGTGCACTATATAGATGAACAGCGCTCTGGTCTAAAGTAGTGCACTATATAGGGAATAGGGCTCTGGTCTATAGTAGTGCACTATATAGGGAATAGGGCTCTGGTCTAAAGTAGTGCACTATATAGGGAATAGGGCTCTGGTCTAAAGTAGTGCACTATATAGGGAATAGGGCTCTGGTCTATAGTAGTGCACTATATAGGGAATAGGGCTCTGGTCTATAATAGTGCACTATATAGGGAATAGGGCTCTGGTCTGAAGTAGACAACACCACAATGTGCGACAACACAATGAGAGACAACACCACAATGAGAGACAACAACACAGTGAGAGACAACACCACAATGAGAGACAACAACACAGTGAGAGACAACAACACAATGAGAGACAACACCACAATGTGAGACAACACCACAATGTGAGACCAGAACACAATGAGAGACAACACCACAATGTGAGACAACAACACAATGAGAGACAACACCACAATGTGACAACACCACAATGAGAGACAACACCACAATGTGAGACAACAACACAATGTGAGACAACAACACAATGAGAGACCAGAACACAATGTGAGACCAGAACACAATGTGATACAACACCACAATGTGACAACAACACAATGTGAGACAACACCACAATGAGAGACAACACAATGAGAGACAACACCACAATGAGAGACAACACCACAATGTGAGACAACACCACAATGAGAGACAACACCACAATGTGACAACAACACAATGAGAGACAACACCACAATGAGAGACAACACCACAATGTGAGACAACAACACAATGAGAGACAACACCACAATGTGAGACAACACCACAATGAGAGACAACACCACAATGTGACAACACCACAATGAGAGACAACAACACCACAATGAGAGACAACACCACAATGAGAGACAACACCACAATGTGACAACACCACAATGTGACAACAACACCACAATGAGAGACAACACCACAATGAGAGACAACACCACAATGTGAGACAACACCACAATGTGACAGCAACACAATGAGAGACAACAACACAATGTGACAACAACACAATGAGAGACAACAACACAATGTGACAACACCACAATGAGAGACAACACCACAATGAGAGACAACACCACAATGTGAGACAACACCACAATGAGAGACAACACCACAATGTGAGACAACACCACAATGAGAGACAACACCACAATGTGACAACAACACAATGTGAGACAACACCACAATATGAGACAACACCACAATGTGACAACAACACAATGAGAGACAACACCACAATGAGAGACAACAACACAATGTGAGACAACACCACAATGTGAGACCAGAACACAATGAGAGACAACACCACAATGTGAGACAACAACACAATGAGAGACAACACCACAATGTGAGACAACAACACAATGTGAGACAACAACACAATGAGAGACCACGCCACAATGTGAGACAACAACACAATGTGAGACCAGAACACAATGTGAGACCAGAACACAATGTGAGACCAGAACACAATGTGATACAACACCACAATGTGACAACAACACAATGTGAGACAACACCACAATGAGAGACAACACAATGAGAGACAACACCACAATGAGAGACAACACCACAATGTGAGACAACACCACAATGAGAGACAACACCACAATGTGACAACAACACAATGAGAGACAACACCACAATGAGAGACAACACCACAATGTGAGACAACAACACAATGAGAGACAACACCACAATGTGAGACAACACCACAATGAGAGACAACACCACAATGTGACAACACCACAATGAGAGACAACAACACCACAATGAGAGACAACACCACAATGAGAGACAACACCACAATGTGACAACACCACAATGTGACAACAACACCACAATGAGAGACAACACCACAATGAGAGACAACACCACAATGTGAGACAACACCACAATGTGACAGCAACACAATGAGAGACAACAACACAATGTGACAACAACACAATGAGAGACAACAACACAATGTGACAACACCACAATGAGAGACAACACCACAATGAGAGACAACACCACAATGTGAGACAACACCACAATGAGAGACAACACCACAATGTGAGACAACACCACAATGTGAGACAACACCACAATGAGAGACAACACCACAATGTGAGACAACACCACAATGAGAGACAACACCACAATGAGAGACAACACCACAATGTGAGACAACACCACAATGAGAGACAACACCACAATGTGAGACAACACCACAATGAGAGACAACACCACAATGTGACAACAACACAATGTGAGACAACACCACAATATGAGACAACACCACAATGTGACAACAACACAATGAGAGACAACACCACAATGAGAGACAACAACACAATGTGACAACAACACAATGTGACAACAACACAATGAGAGACAACACCACAATGTGAGACAACAACACAATGTGACAACAACACAATGAGAGACAACACAATGAGAGACAACACCACAATGTGAGACAACAACACAATGTGACAACAACACAATGAGAGACAACAACACAATGTGACAGCACCACAATGTGAGACAACACCACAATGTGACAACACCACAATGAGAGACAACAACACCACAATGAGAGACAACACCACAATGAGAGACAACACCACAATGAGAGACAACACCACAATGTGAGACAACACCACAATGAGAGACAACACCACAATGAGAGACAACACCACAATGTGAGACAACACCACAATGAGAGACAACACCACAATGAGAGACAACACCACAATGTGAGACAACACCACAATGTGACAGCAACACAATGAGAGACAACAACACAATGTGACAACAACACAATGAGAGACAACAACACAATGTGACAACACCACAATGAGAGACAACACCACAATGAGAGACAACACCACAATGTGAGACAACACCACAATGAGAGACAACACCACAATGTGAGACAACACCACAATGAGAGACAACACCACAATGTGACAACAACACAATGTGAGACAACACCACAATATGAGACAACACCACAATGTGACAACAACACAATGAGAGACAACACCACAATGAGAGACAACAACACAATGTGACAACAACACAATGTGACAACAACACAATGAGAGACAACACCACAATGTGAGACAACAACACAATGTGACAACAACACAATGAGAGACAACAACACAATGTGACAGCACCACAATGTGAGACAACAACACAATGTGACAACAACACAATGAGAGACAACAACACAATGTGACAACAACACAATGAGAGACAACAACACAATGTGACAACAACACAATGTGACAACACCACAATGAGAGACAACAACACAATGAGAGACAACACCACAATATGACAACACCACAATGAGAGACAACAACACAATGAGAGACAACACCACAATGTGAAACCAGAACACAATGAGAGACAACACCACAACGTTGTGGGCCAAACTCAACCTCTCCTCAACCTTAATCCCCAGGGCCAAACTCAACCTCTCCTAAACCTTAATCCCCTGGGCCAAACTCAACCTCTCCTAAACCTTAATCCCCTGGGCCAAACTCAACCTCTCCTAAACCTTAATCCCCTGGGCCAAACTCAACCTCTCCTAAACCTTAATCCCCTGGGCCAAACTCAACCTCTCCTAAACCTTAATCCCTGGGCCAAACTCAACCTCTCCTAAACCTTAATCCCCTGGGCCAAACTCAACCTCTCCTAAAACTTAATCCCCTGGGCCAAACTCAACCTCTCCTAAACCTTAATCCCCTGGGCCAAACTCAACCTCTCCTAAACCTTAATCCCCTGGGCCAAACTCAACCACTCCTAAACCTTAATCCCCTGGGCCAAACTCAACCTCTCCTAAACCTTAATCCCCTGGGCCAAACTCAACCTCTCCTAAACCTTAATCCCCTGGGCCAAACTCAACCTCACCTAAACCTTAATCCCCTGGGCCAAACTCAACCTCTCCTAAACCTTACCCAAACAGACCACCATAGTAGGGTGCCCATGAATCCCCTGGGCCAAACTCAACCTCTCCTAAACTTGAATCCCCTGGGCCAAGCTCAACCTCTCCTAAACTTGAATCCCCTGGGCCAAACTCAACCTCTCCTAAACTTGAATCCCCTGGGCCAAACTCAAACTCAACCTCGCCTAAACCTTACCCAAACATACTACCCTAGTACGGTGCCCATGAATCCCCTGGGCCAAACTCAACCTCTCCTAAACCTTAAAAAAATATGCATTCTATCAACAGCTACAGGCAGTTATTCAAAAATGTACCCTAGAGAGACATTAAATTTGTACTGCGGTATATGAATGCCAAGATCGGACAACGACAACAGGAGAGGCACAATAGGGTGCGAGGGTCTAGGAAATAGGGGGAGAGGACAGATGAACGAGAATGGTCTTCTGTTGTCAACGAGTTGGCAGTCGGAGGAACTCTCTTGCCACACAAACCCACTCACAAAGCCACATTTGGTATCCCCGGACAACCAAACAGAAAGACAGATCGATCACATAATAATAACCAGGAAATGGAGGAGGCTGCTCCTGGATGTAAGAGAAAAAAGAGGACCATCACCTCTTGGAGAATGTAGCATGAAGTTGACCGTAAAGAGGAAGGGCAGAGGCGATTTGAGAAGGGAAAACTACACAAGAGATATGCCAGGAATGGGGATTTCAAGCATTGGCAGAAAACATTGATGACACGTGGTCAATATTCAAGACTGCCATCACTTGTGAAGAAGTCCTAGGCCGTAGGGAGTTTTGGAAAAAAGCCTGGATTACATATGACACATGAACTGCACACTGCTCTTTATAGTATGACTGATCTTTAATAAGCTTTACGTATCGGCCTCACGGCCTTCATCAGAGCATTTGTGAACTTTTTTAAATTCGCACCCTTAGCCCCTCCCACATCCGTTCCACACATCGAATGGGGTTGAAGGCAAAGGGGAAATAAGTGCTACCAAACACATCAATATGCCTTTAAAAAATATTATAAATGTGTAAGATGTATGAAACATGTTTGTGAAATGACCACATTGATACACTCAGGATATTCACCTCCAGACACACTCTATATAGACACACTCCACATAGACACACTCCACATAGACACACTCCACATAGACACACTCCATATCCACCCATAGACACACTCTATATAGACACACTCCACATAGACACACTCCACATAGACACACTCCATATCCACCCATAGACACACTCCATATAGACACACTCTATATAGACACACTCCATATAGACACACTCCATATCCACACATAGACACACTCCATATAGACACACTCTATATAGATACACTCCATATAGACACACTCCATATAGACACACTCCATATAGACACACTCCATATAGACACACTCTATATAGATACACTCCATATCCACACATAGACACACTCTATATAGACACACTCCATATAGACACACTCCACATAGACACACTCCATATCCACCCATAGACACACTCTATATCCACACATAGACACACTCTATATCCACACATAGACACACTCCATATAGACACACTCCATATCCACACATAGACACACTCTATATAGACACACTCCACATAGACACATTCCATATAGACACACTCCATATCCACACATAGACACACTCCATATAGACACATAGACACACTCCATATAGACACACTCCATATAGACACACTCCATATAGACACACTCCATATCCACACATAGACACACTCTATATAGACACACTCCATATCCACACATAGACACACTCTATATAGACACACTCTATATAGATACACTCCATATCCACACATAGACACACTCCATATAGACACACTCCATATCCACACATAGACACACTCTATATAGACACACTCCACATAGACACACTCCATAGCCACACATAGACACACTCTATATAGACACACTCCACATAGACACACTCCACATAGACACACTCCACATAGACACACTCCATATCCACACATAGACACACTCCATATAGACACATAGACACACTCCATATCCACACATAGACACACTCTATATAGACACACTCCATATCCACACATAGACACACTCCACATAGACACACTCTATATAGACACACTCTATATCCACACATAGACACACTCTATATAGACACTCCATATCCACACATAGACACACTCTATATAGACACACTCCACATAGACACACTCTATATAGACACACTCCATATCCACACATAGACACACTCCATATAGACACATAGACACACTCCATATAGACACACTCCATATAGACACACTCCATATAGACACACTCCACTTCCACACATAGACACACTCTATATAGACACACTCCATATCCACACATAGACACACTCCATATAGACACACTCCATATAGACACACTCCATATAGACACACTCCATATCCACACATAGACACACTCCATATCCACACATAGACACACTCCACATAGACACACTCTATATAGACACACTCCATATCCACACATAGACACACTCCATATCCACACATAGACACACTCCATATCCACACATAGACACACTCCATATCCACACATAGACACACTCCATATCCACACATAGACACACTCCATATCCACACATAGACACACTCCATATCCACACATAGACACACTCCATATCCACACATAGACACACTCCATATCCACACATAGACACACTCCATATAGACACACTCCACATAGACACACTCCACATAGACACACTCCATATAGACACACTCCATATCCACACATAGACACACTCTATATAGACACACTCCACATAGACACACTCCATATAGATACACTCCATATCCACACATAGACACACTCCATATCCACACATAGACACACTCCATATAGAGACACTCCATATAGACACACTCCATATAGACACACTCTATATAGATACACTCCATATCCACACATAGACACACTCCATATAGACACACTCCATATAGACACACTCCATATAGACACACTCCATATCCACACATAGACACACTCCATATCCACACATAGACACACTCTATATAGACACACTCCACATAGACACACTCCATATAGACACATAGACACACTCCATATCCACACATAGACACACTCCATATAGACACACTCCATATCCACACATAGACACACTCCATATAGACACACTCCATATAGACACACTCCATATCCACACATAGACACACTCCATATAGACACACTCCATATCCACACATAGACACACTCCATATAGACACACTCCATATAGACACACTCTATATCCACACATAGATACACTCCATATCCACCCATAGACACACTCCATATCCACACATAGACACACTCCATATCCACACATAGACACACTCCATATAGACACATAGACACACTCTATATAGACACACTCCACATAGACACACTCCATATAGACACACTCCATATAGACACACTCCATATCCACACATAGACACACTCCATATAGACACACTCCATATAGACACACTCCATATAGACACATAGACACACTCCATATAGACACATAGACACACTCCATATAGACACACTCCATATAGACACACTCCATATAGACACACTCCATATCCACACATAGACACACTCCATATAGACACACTCCATATAGACACACTCCATATAGACACACTCCATATCCACACATAGACACACTCCATATAGACACATAGACACACTCCATATCCACACATAGACACACTCCATATCCACACATAGACACACTCCATATAGACACACTCCATATAGACACACTCCATATAGACACACTCCATATTCACACATAGACACACTCTATATAGACACACTCTATATAGACACACTCCATATAGACACACTCCATATCCACACATAGACACACTCCATATAGACACATAGACACACTCTATATAGACACACTCCACATAGACACACTCCATATCCACACATAGACACACTCCATATCCACACATAGACACACTCCACATAGACACACTCTATATAGACACACTCCATATCCACACATAGACACACTCCATATCCACACATAGACACACTCCATATCCACACATAGACACACTCCATATAGACACACTCCACATAGACACACTCCATATAGACACACTCCATATCCACACATAGACACACTCTATATAGACACACTCCACATAGACACACTCCATATAGACACACTCCATATCCACACATAGACACACTCCATATAGATACACTCCATATCCACACATAGACACACTCCATATCCACACATAGACACAGTCCATATAGACACACTCTATATAGACACACTCCACATAGACACACTCCATATAGATACACTCCATATCCACACATAGACACACTCCATATCCACACATAGACACAGTCCATATAGACACACTCTATATAGACACACTCCACATAGACACACTCCATATAGATACACTCCATATCCACACATAGACACACTCCATATAGACACACTCCATATAGACACACTCCATATCCACACATAGACACACTCCATATAGACACACTCCATATAGACACACTCCATATCCACACATAGACACACTCCATATAGACACACTCCATATAGACACACTCCATATAGACACACTCCATATAGACACACTCCATATCCACACATAGACACACTCTATATAGACACACTCCACATAGACACACTCCACATAGACACATTCCATATCCACACATAGACACACTCTATATAGACACATAGACACACTCCATATCCACACATAGACACATTCCATATCCACCCATAGACACACTCCACATAGACACATAGACACACTCTATATAGACACACTCTATATAGACACACTCCATATAGACACACTCCATATCCACACATAGACACACTCCATATAGACACATAGACACACTCTATATAGACACACTCCACATAGACACACTCCATATAGACACACTCCATATCCACACATAGACACACTCCATATAGACACACTCCATATAGACACACTCCATATAGACACACTCCATATCCACACATAGACACACTCCATATAGACACACTCCATATCCACACACAGACACACTCTATATAGACACACTCCACATAGACACACTCCACATAGACACACTCCATATCCACACATAGACACACTCCACATAGACACACTCCATATCCACACATAGACACACTCCATATCCACACATAGACACACTCCTTATCCAAACTGATTCACTCAGAAAAGGAGATGGGGATTGGGCATTCACTGAGAAAATGAAATGGGGATTGGGCATTCACTCAGAAAAGGAGATGGGGAGTGGGCATTATATATATGTATATACGCCATTTAGCAGACGCTTTTATCCAAAGCGACTTACAGTCATGTGTGCATACATTCTACGTATGGGTGGTCCCGGGGATCGAACCCAGTACCCTGGCGTTACAAGCGCCATGCTCTACCAACTGAGCTACAGAAGGACCACTGAGTGAATTCACTGAGAAAATGAGATGGGGATTGGGCATTCACTCAGGAAAGGAGATGGGGATTGGGCATTCACTGAGAAAAGGAGATGGGGATTGGGCATTCACTCAGAAAAGGAGATGGGGATTGGGCATTCACTCAGGAAAGGAGATGGGGATTGGGCATTCACTGGAACTGGAGACGCTTCACTCTTGAAGAACTGGGTGGCAGGTGGTTAGAGGAGGCAGGTAGTCTAGTGGTTAGAGGCAGGTAGTCTAGTGGTTAGAGGAGGCAGGTAGTCTAGTGGTTAGAGGCAGGTAGTCTAGTGGTTAGAGGCAGGTAGTCTAGTGGTTAGAGGAGGCAGGTAGTCTAGTGGTTAGAGGCAGGTAGTCTAGTGGTTAGAGGCAGGTAGTCTAGTGGTTAGAGGCAGGTAGTCTAGTGGTTAGAGGCAGGTAGTCTAGTGGTTAGAGGCAGGTAGTCTAGTGGTTAGAGGCAGGTAGTCTAGTGGTTAGAGGCAGGTAGTCTAGTGGTTAGAGGCAGGTAGTCTAGTGGTTAGAGGCAGGTAGTCTAGTGGTTAGAGGAGGCAGGTAGTCTAGTGGTTAGAGGCAGGTAGTCTAGTGGTTAGAGGCAGGTGGTCTAGTGGTTAGAGGCAGGTAGTCTAGTGGTTAGAGGCGGCAGGTAGTCTAGTGGTTAGAGGCAGGTAGTCTAGTGGTTAGAGGAGGCAGGTAGTCTAGTGGTTAGAGGCAGGTAGTCTAGTGGTTAGAGGCAGGTAGCCTAGTGGTTAGAGGAGGCAGGTAGTCTAGTGGTTAGAGGCAGGTAGTCTAGTGGTTAGAGGCAGGTAGTCTAGTGGTTAGAGGAGGCAGGTAGTCTAGTGGTTAGAGGCAGGTAGTCTAGTGGTTAGAGGCAGGTAGTCTAGTGGTTAGAGGAGGCAGGTAGTCTAGTGGTTAGAGGCAGGTAGTCTAGTGGTTAGAGGCAGGTAGTCTAGTGGTTAGAGGCAGGTAGCCTAGTGGTTAGAGGAGGCAGGTAGTCTAGTGGTTAGAGGAGGCAGGTAGTCTAGTGGTTAGAGGCAGGTAGTCTAGTGGTTAGAGGAGGCAGGTAGTCTAGTGGTTAGAGGCAGGTAGTCTAGTGGTTAGAGGCAGGTAGTCTAGTGGTTAGAGGCAGGTAGTCTAGTGGTTAGAGGAGGCAGGTAGTCTAGTGGTTAGAGGAGGCAGGTAGTCTAGTGGTTAGAGGCAGGTAGCCTAGTGGTTAGAGGAGGCAGGTAGTCTAGTGGTTAGAGGAGGCAGGTAGTCTAGTGGTTAGAGGAGGCAGGTAGTCTAGTGGTTAGAGGAGGCAGGTAGTCTAGTGGTTAGAGGCAGCTAGTCTAGTGGTTAGAGGAGGCAGGTAGTCTAGTGGTTAGAGGCAGTTAGTCTAGTGGTTAGAGGCAGGTAGTCTAGTGGTTAGAGGAGGCAGGTAGTCTAGTGGTTAGAGGAGGCAGGTAGCCTAGTGGTTATAGGAGGCAGGTAGCCTAGTGGTTAGAGGAGGCAGGTAGCCTAGTGGTTAGAGGAGGCAGGTAGCCTAGTGGTTAGAGGAGGCAGGTAGCCTAGTGGTTAGAGGAGGCAGGTAGTCTAGTGGATAGAGGCAGGTAGCCTAGTGGTTAGAGGAGGCAGGTAGCCTAGTGGTTAGAGGAGGCAGGTAGCCTAGTGGTTAGAGGAGGCAGGTAGCCTAGTGGTTAGAGGAGGCAGGTAGCCTAGTGGTTAGAGGAGGCAGGTAGTCTAGTGGTTAGAGGAGGCAGGTAGTCTAGTGGTTAGAGGCAGGTAGTCTAGTGGTTAGAGGCAGGTAGTCTAGTGGTTAGAGGAGGCAGGTAGTCTAGTGGTTAGAGGAGGCAGGTAGTCTAGTGGTTAGAGGAGGCAGGTAGTCTAGTGGTTAGAGGAGGCAGGTAGTCTAGTGGTTAGAGGCAGGTAGTCTAGTGGTTAGAGGCAGGTAGTCTAGTGGTTAGAGGAGGCAGGTAGTCTAGTGGTTAGAGGCAGGTAGTCTAGTGGTTAGAGGAGGTAGGTAGTCTAGTGGTTAGAGGCAGGTAGTCTAGTGGTTAGAGGCAGGTAGTCTAGTGGTTAGAGGCAGGTAGTCTAGTGGTTAGAGGAGGCAGGTAGTCTAGTGGTTAGAGGCAGGTAGCCTAGTGGTTAGAGGAGGCAGGTAGTCTAGTGGTTAGAGGAGGCAGGTAGTCTAGTGGTTAGAGGAGGCAGGTAGTCTAGTGGTTAGAGGAGGCAGGTAGTCTAGTGGTTAGAGGCAGGTAGTCTAGTGGTTAGAGGCAGGTAGTCTAGTGGTTAGAGGAGGCAGGTAGTCTAGTGGTTAGAGGCAGTTAGTCTAGTGGTTAGAGGCAGGTAGTCTAGTGGTTAGAGGAGGCAGGTAGTCTAGTGGTTAGAGGAGGCAGGTAGTCTAGTGGTTAGAGGAGGCAGGTAGTCTAGTGGTTAGAGGAGGCAGGTAGCCTAGTGGTTAGAGGAGGCAGGTAGCCTAGTGGTTAGAGGAGGCAGGTAGCCTAGTGGTTAGAGGAGGCAGGTAGCCTAGTGGTTAGAGGAGGCAGGTAGTCTAGTGGTTAGAGGAGGCAGGTAGCCTAGTGGTTAGAGGAGGCAGGTAGTCTAGTGGATAGAGGCAGGTAGCCTAGTGGTTAGAGGAGGCAGGTAGCCTAGTGGTTAGAGGAGGCAGGTAGCCTAGTGGTTAGAGGAGGCAGGTAGTCTAGTGGTTAGAGGCAGGTAGCCTAGTGGTTAGAGGAGGCAGGTAGTCTAGTGGTTAGAGGAGGCAGGTAGTCTAGTGGTTAGAGGCAGGTAGTCTAGTGGTTAGAGGCAGGTAGCCTAG
Organism: Oncorhynchus gorbuscha; assembly: GCF_021184085.1. NCBI lineage: Eukaryota > Metazoa > Chordata > Actinopteri > Salmoniformes > Salmonidae > Oncorhynchus > Oncorhynchus gorbuscha. The sequence continues at coordinate 77,592,093 of NC_060180.1, read as the reverse complement.
TGGTTAGAGGCAGGTAGTCTAGTGGTTAGAGGCAGGTAGTCTAGTGGTTAGAGGAGGCAGGTAGTCTAGTGGTTAGAGGCAGGTAGTCTCGTGGTTAGAGGAGGCAGGTAGTCTAGTGGTTAGAGGAGGCAGGTAGTCTAGTGGTTAGAGGCAGGTAGTCTAGTGGTTAGAGGCAGGTAGCCTAGTGGTTAGAGGAGGCAGGTAGTCTAGTGGTTAGAGGAGGCAGGTAGTCTAGTGGTTAGAGGCAGGTAGTCTAGTGGTTAGAGGAGGCAGGTAGTCTAGTGGTTAGAGGAGGCAGGTAGTCTAGTGGTTAGAGGCAGGTAGTCTAGTGGTTAGAGGCAGGTAGCCTAGTGGTTAGAGGAGGCAGGTAGTCTAGTGGTTAGAGGAGGCAGGTAGTCTAGTGGTTAGAGGCAGGTAGTCTAGTGGTTAGAGGAGGCAGGTAGTCTAGTGGTTAGAGGCAGGTAGTCTAGTGGTTAGAGGCAGGTAGTCTAGTGGTTAGAGGCAGGTAGTCTAGTGGTTAGAGGCAGGTAGTCTAGTGGTTAGAGGAGGCAGGTAGTCTAGTGGTTAGAGGCAGGTAGCCTAGTGGTTAGAGGAGGCAGGTAGTCTAGTGGTTAGAGGAGGCAGGTAGTCTAGTGGTTAGAGGAGGCAGGTAGCCTAGTGGTTAGAGGAGGCAGGTAGCCTAGTGGTTAGAGGAGGCAGGTAGTCTAGTGGTTAGAGGAGGCAGGTAGTCTAGTGGTTAGAGGCAGTTAGTCTAGTGGTTAGAGGCAGGTAGTCTAGTGGTTAGAGGAGGCAGGTAGTCTAGTGGTTAGAGGAGGCAGGTAGTCTAGTGGTTAGAGGAGGCAGGTAGTCTAGTGGTTAGAGGAGGCAGGTAGTCTAGTGGTTAGAGGCAGGTAGCCTAGTGGTTAGAGGAGGCAGGTAGTCTAGTGGTTAGAGGAGGCAGGTAGTCTAGTGGTTAGAGGAGGCAGGTAGTCTAGTGGTTAGAGGAGGCAGGTAGTCTAGTGGTTAGAGGCAGCTAGTCTAGTGGTTAGAGGAGGCAGGTAGTCTAGTGGTTAGAGGCAGTTAGTCTAGTGGTTAGAGGCAGGTAGTCTAGTGGTTAGAGGAGGCAGGTAGTCTAGTGGTTAGAGGAGGCAGGTAGTCTAGTGGTTAGAGGAGGCAGGTAGCCTAGTGGTTAGAGGAGGCAGGTAGCCTAGCGGTTAGAGGAGGCAGGTAGCCTAGTGGTTAGAGGACGCAGGTAGTCTAGTGGTTAGAGGAGGCAGGTAGCCTAGTGGTTAGAGGAGGCAGGTAGTCTAGTGGATAGAGGCAGGTAGCCTAGTGGTTAGAGGAGGCAGGTAGCCTAGTGGTTAGAGGAGGCAGGTAGCCTAGTGGTTAGAGGAGGCAGGTAGTCTAGTGGTTAGAGGCAGGTAGCCTAGTGGTTACATTTACATTTACATTTAAGTCATTTAGCAGACGCTCTTATCCAGAGCGACTTACAAATTGGTGCATTCACCTTATGACATCCAGTGGGACAGTCACTTAACAATAGTGCATCTAAAACTTAGGGGGGGTGGGGTGAGAGGGATTACTTAACCTATCCTAGGTATTCCTTAAAGAGGTGGGGTTTCAGGTGTCTCCGGAAGGTGGTGATTGACTCCGCTGTCCTGGCGTCGTGAGGGGTTAGAGGAGGCAGGTAGCCTAGTGGTTAGAGGAGGCAGGTAGCCTGGTGGTTAGAGGCAGGTAGCCTAGTGGTTAGAGGCAGGTAGCCTAGTGGTTAGAGGAGGCAGGTAGCCTAGTGTTTGGAGGCAGGTAGCCTGGTGGTTAGAGGAAGGTAGCCTAGTGGTTAGAGGAGGCAGGTAGCCTAGTGGTTAGAGGAGGCAGGTAGTCTAGTGGTTAGAGGCAGGTAGCCTAGTGGTTAGAGGAGGCAGGTAGCCTAGTGGTTAGAGGAGGCAGGTAGCCTGGTGGTTAGAGGCAGGTAGCCTAGTGGTTAGAGGAGGCAGGTAGCCTAGTGGTTAGAGGCAGGTAGCCTAGTGGTTAGAGGAGGCAGGTAGCCTAGTGGTTAGAGGTAGGTAGTCTAGTGGTTAGAGGCAGGTAGTCTAGTGGTTAGAGGCAGGTAGTCTAGTCGTTAGAGGAGACAGGTAGCCTAGTGGTTAGAGGAGGTAGGTAGCCTAGTGGTTAGAGGAGGCAGGTAGCCTAGTGGTTAGAGGAGGCAGGTAGCCTAGTGGTTAGAGGTAGGTAGCCTAGTGGTTAGAGGAGGCAGGTAGCCTAGTGGTTAGAGGAGGCAGGTAGCCTAGTGGTTAGAGGCAGGTAGTCTAGTGGTTAGAGGCAGGTAGCCTAGTGGTTAAAGGAGGCAGGTAGCCTAGTGGTTAGAGGAGGCAGGTAGTCTAGTGGTTAGAGGCAGGTAGCCTAGTGGTTAGAGGTAGGTAGCCTAGTGGTTAGAGGCAGGTAGCCTAGTGGTTAGAGGCAGGCAGCCTAGTGGTTAGAGGAGGTAGGTAGCCTGGTGGTTAGAGGCAGGTAGCCTAGTGGTTAGAGGTAGGTAGCCTAGTGGTTAGAGGCAGGTAGCCTAGTGGTTAGAGGCAGGCAGCCTAGTGGTTAGAGGAGGTAGGTAGCCTGGTGGTTAGAGGCAGGTAGCCTAGTGGTTAGAGGAGGCAGGTAGCCTAGTGGTTAGAGGAGGCAGGTAGTCTAGTGGTTAGAGGCAGGTAGCCTAGTGGTTAGAGGTAGGTAGCCTAGTGGTTAGAGGCAGGTAGCCTAGTGGTTAGAGGCAGGCAGCCTAGTGGTTAGAGGAGGTAGGTAGCCTGGTGGTTAGAGGCAGGTAGCCTAGTGGTTAGAGGAGGCAGGTAGCCTAGTGGTTAGAGGAGGCAGGTAGCCTAGTGGTTAGAGGTAGGTAGTCTAGTGGTTAGAGGCAGGTAGTCTAGTGGTTAGAGGCAGGTAGTCTAGTCGTTAGAGGAGACAGATAGCCTAGTGGTTAGAGGAGGTAGGTAGCCTAGTGGTTAGAGGAGGCAGGTAGCCTAGTGGTTAGAGGAGGCAGGTAGCCTAGTGGTTAGAGGTAGGTAGCCTAGTGGTTAGAGGAGGCAGGTAGCCTAGTGGTTAGAGGAGGCAGGTAGCCTAGTGGTTAGAGGCAGGTAGTCTAGTGGTTAGAGGCAGGTAGCCTAGTGGTTAAAGGAGGCAGGTAGCCTAGTGGTTAGAGGAGGCAGGTAGTCTAGTGGTTAGAGGCAGGTAGCCTAGTGGTTAGAGGTAGGTAGCATAGTGGTTAGAGGCAGGTAGCCTAGTGGTTAGAGGCAGGCAGCCTAGTGGTTAGAGGAGGTAGGTAGCCTGGTGGTTAGAGGCAGGTAGCCTAGTGGTTAGAGGTAGGTAGCCTAGTGGTTAGAGGCAGGTAGCCTAGTGGTTAGAGGCAGGCAGCCTAGTGGTTAGAGGAGGTAGGTAGCCTGGTGGTTAGAGGCAGGTAGCCTAGTGGTTAGAGGAGGCAGGTAGCCTAGTGGTTAGAGGAGGCAGGTAGTCTAGTGGTTAGAGGCAGGTAGCCTAGTGGTTAGAGGTAGGTAGCCTAGTGGTTAGAGGCAGGTAGCCTAGTGGTTAGAGGCAGGCAGCCTAGTGGTTAGAGGAGGTAGGTAGCCTGGTGGTTAGAGGCAGGTAGCCTAGTGGTTAGAGGAGGCAGGTAGCCTAGTGGTTAGAGGAGGCAGGTAGTCTAGTGGTTAGAGGCAGGTAGTCTAGTGGTTAGAGGAGACAGGTAGTCTAGTGGTTAGAGGCAGGTAGCCTAGTGGTTAGAGGAGGCAGGTAGCCTAGTGGTTAGAGGAGGCAGGTAGCCTAGTGGTTAGAGGAGGCAGGTAGTCTAGTGACTATAGAGTCAGCTACCATCCTCAGTAGGAGTGACTATAGAGTCAGCTACCATCCTCAGTAGGAGTGACTATAGTCAGCTACCATCCTAAGTAGGAGTGACTATAGAGTCAGCTACCATCCTCAGTAGGAGTGACTATAGAGTCAGCTACCATCCTCAGTAGGAGTGACTATAGAGTCAGCTACCATCCTCAGTAGGAGTGACTATAGAGTCAGCTACCATTCTCAGTAGGAGTGGTTATAGAGTCAGTAGGAGTGGCTATAGAGTCAGCTACCATCCTCAGTAGGAGTGACTATAGAGTCAGCTACCATCCTCAGTAGGAGTGGTTATAGAGTCAGTAGGAGTGGCTATAGAGTCAGCTACCATCCTCAGTAATAATAATATATGCCATTTAGCAGACGCTTTTATCCAAAGCGACTTACAGTCATGTGTGCATACATTCTACGTATGGGTGGTTCCGGGAATCGAACCCACTACCCTGGCGTTACAAGTGCCATGCTCTACCAACTGAGCTACAGAAGGACCAGTAGGTGTGACTATAGAGTCAGCTACCATCCTCAGTAGGAGTGGTTATAGAGTCAGCTACCATCCTCAGTAGGAGTGACTATAGAGTCAGCTACCATCCTCAGTAGGAGTGACTATAGTGGTTATAGAGTCAGTAGGAGTGACTATAGATTCAGCTACCATCCTCAGTAGGAGTGACTATAGAGTCAGCTACCATCCTCAGTAGGAGTGACTATAGAGTCAGCTACCATCCTCAGTAGGAGTGACTATAGAGTCAGCTACCATCCTCAGTAGGAGTGGCTATAGAGTCAGCTACCATCCTCAGTAGGAGTGGTTATAGAGTCAGTAGGAGTGGCTATAGAGTCAGCTACCATCCTCAGTAGGAGTGGTTATAGAGTCAGTAGGAGTGGCTATAGAGTCAGCTACCATCCTCAGTAGGAGTGGTTATAGAGTCAGTAGGAGTGGCTATAGAGTCAGCTACCATCCTCAGTAGGAGTGGTTATAGTCAGTAGGAGTGACTATAGAGTCAGCTACCATCCTCAGTAGGAGTGGTTATAGAGTCAGTAGGAGTGGCTATAGAGTCAGCTACCATCCTCAGTAGGAGTGACTATAGAGTCAGTTACCATCCTCAGTTGGAGTGACTATAGAGTCAGCTACCATCCTCAGTAGGAGTGGCTATAGAGTCAGCTACCATCCTCAGTAGGAGTGACTATAGAGTCAGTAGGAGTGGCTATAGAGTCAGCTACCATCCTCAGTAGGAGTGACTATAGAGTCAGCTACCATCCTCAGTAGGAGTGACTATAGAGTCAGCTACCATCCTCAGTAGGAGTGGTTATAGAGTCAGTAGGAGTGGCTATAGAGTCAGCTACCATCCTCAGTAGGAGTGACTATAGAGTCAGCTACCATCCTCAGTAGGAGTGACTATAGAGTCAGCTACCATCCTCAGTAGGAGTGACTATAGAGTCAGCTACCATCCTCAGTAGGAGTGACTATAGAGTCAGCTACCATCCTCAGTAGGAGTGGCTATAGAGTCAGCTACCATCCTCAGTAGGAGTGGTTATAGAGTCAGTAGGAGTGGCTATAGAGTCAGCTACCATCCTCAGTAGGAGTGGTTAAAGAGTCAGTAGGAGTGGCTATAGAGTCAGCTACCATCCTCAGTAGGAGTGGTTATAGAGTCAGTAGGAGTGGCTATAGAGTCAGCTACCATCCTCAGTAGGAGTGGTTATAGTCAGTAGGAGTGACTATAGAGTCAGCTACCATCCTCAGTAGGAGTGGTTATAGAGTCAGTAGGAGTGGCTATAGAGTCAGCTACCATCCTCAGTAGGAGTGACTATAGAGTCAGTTACCATCCTCAGTTGGAGTGACTATAGAGTCAGCTACCATCCTCAGTAGGAGTGGCTATAGAGTCAGCTACCATCCTCAGTAGGAGTGACTATAGAGTCAGTAGGAGTGGCTATAGAGTCAGCTACCATCCTCAGTAGGAGTGACTATAGAGTCAGCTACCATCCTCAGTAGGAGTGACTATAGAGTCAGCTACCATCCTCAGTAGGAGTGGTTATAGAGTCAGTAGGAGTGGCTATAGAGTCAGCTACCATCCTCAGTAGGAGTGACTATAGAGTCAGCTACCATCCTCAGTAGGAGTGACTATAGAGTCAGCTACCATCCTCAGTAGGAGTGACTATAGAGTCAGCTACCATCCTCAGTAGGAGTGACTATAGAGTCAGCTACCATCCTCAGTAGGAGTGGCTATAGAGTCAGCTACCATCCTCAGTAGGAGTGGCTATAGAGTCAGCTACCATCCTCAGTAGGAGTGGCTATAGAGTCAGCTACCATCCTCAGTAGGAGTGGCTATAGAGTCAGCTACCATCCTCAGTAGGAGTGGCTATAGAGTCAGCTACCATCCTCAGTAGGAGTGGCTATAGAGTCAGCTACCATCCTCAGTAGGAGTGGTTATAGAGTCAATAGGAGTGGCTATAGAGTCAGCTACCATCCTCAGTAGGAGTGACTATAGAGTCAGCTACCATCCTCAGTAGGAGTGACTATAGAGTCAGCTACCATCCTCAGTAGGAGTGGCTATAGAGTCAGCTACCATCCTCAGTAGGAGTGGCTATAGAGTCAGCTACCATCCTCAGTAGGAGTGACTATAGAGTCAGCTACCATCCTCAGTTGGAGTGACTATAGAGTCAGCTACCATCCTCAGTAGGAGTGGCTATAGAGTCAGCTACCATCCTCAGTAGGAGTGACTATAGAGTCAGTAGGAGTGGCTATAGAGTCAGCTACCATCCTCAGTAGGAGTGACTATAGAGTCAGCTACCATCCTCAGTAGGAGTGACTATAGAGTCAGCTACCATCCTCAGTAGGAGTGACTATAGAGTCAGCTACCATCCTCAGTAGGAGTGACTATAGAGTCAGCTACCATCCTCAGTAGGAGTGACTATAGAGTCAGCTACCATCCTCAGTAGGAGTGACTATAGAGTCAGCTACCATCCTCAGTAGGAGTGGCTATAGAGTCAGCTACCATCCTCAGTAGGAGTGGCTATAGAGTCAGCTACCATCCTCAGTAGGAGTGACTATAGAGTCAGCTACCATCCTCAGTAGGAGTGACTATAGAGTCAGCTACCATCCTCAGTAGGAGTGACTATAGAGTCAGCTACCATCCTCAGTAGGAGTGGCTATAGAGTCAGCTACCATCCTCAGTAGGAGTGACTATAGAGTCAGCTACCACCCTCAGTAGGAGTGACTATAGAGTCAGCTACCATCCTCAGTAGGAGTGACTATAGAGTCAGCTACCATCCTCAGTAGGAGTGACTATAGAGTCAGCTACCATCCTCAGTAGGAGTGACTATAGAGTCAGCTACCATCCTCAGTAGGAGTGACTATAGAGTCAGCTACCATCCTCAGTAGGAGTGACTATAGAGTCAGCTACCATCCTCAGTAGATTTCCATCTAAGTTGTCGATGCCAAGAGATTTGTCATTATTGATTGGTGATAATGTTTTTTCCACCTCTCCCACACTAACTTTACAATATTTTAACTTACAATGTTTTTATTTCACTATTTGTTGTTTTATTCATGGGTATGATGGCCCACGGTTCATTGCTGGCATTTCCTGCCTCAGTTTGCCCACTGTTCATTGCTGGCATTTCCTGCCTCAGTTTGCCCACTGTTCATTGCTGGTATTCCTGCCTCAGTTTGCCCACTGTTCATTGCTGGCATTTCCTGCCTCAGTTTGCCCACTGTTCATTGCTGGTATTCCTGCCTCAGTTTGCCCACTGTTCATTGCTGGCATTTCCTGCCTCAGTTTGCCCACTGTTCATTGCTGGCATTTCCTGCCTCAGTTTGCCCACTTTGCCAATGAAGTAATCATTAGAATAATTGGCAACATCAAATGGTTTGTGATGGATAAGCCATCTGATTGGATGAAAGATGGAGGTGAATTTGTCTTTCTGCCCATAATTTCATTGAAAATACTCCAATGTTTTTCTCCCATCATTCTTTATATCATTGATCTTGGCTTTATAATACAGGTTCTTCTTTTTTGTTTAGTCACATAACTTCTCAATGTGCAGTCAGTCAGCCAGTCAGATGTGCAGTCAGTCAGCCAGTCAGATGTGCAGCCAGACTTACTAGCCACTCCTTTTGCCCCATCTCTTTCAACCATACCGTTTTAAACTTCCTCATCGATCCATGGAGCCTCAACAGTTCTAACAGTCAGTTTCTTAACAGGTTCATGTTTATCAATAATTGGAAGAAGAAATGTCATAAATTCATCAAGTGCAGCATCTGGATACTCCTCATTAATCACATCAGACCAACAAATATTCTTAACATCCACAGAAGAATCACAGCAAAATCATTTGTATGATCTGTTATACACTATTTTAGGCCCAGCGTTTGGAACTTTGTCTTTCCTGCATATAGCCACTATACTGTGATCACTGTATCCAATGGGTACAGATGCAGCTGTAGAACAGACTTATAGAGTATTAGTAAAACTGTGATCAATACATGTGGATGATATTGTTCCTGCAGTGTTTGTAAACACCCTGGTAGGTTGATTAATAACCTGAACCAGATTACAGGCACTGGTTACAGTGAGAAGCTTCCTCTTGAGCAGACAGCTTGATGAAAACCAGTCGATATTCAGGTACCCAAGAATGTAGACCTCTCTGTTTATATCACACACACTATCAAGCATTTCACACACATTATTTAGATACTGACTGTTCACACTTTGTGGCCTATAGCAACACCCTAAAAGAAAAGGCTTCAGATGTGCCAAGTGAACCTGCAACCACAACACTTCATTAACACTTGACATAAGATCTTCTCTAAACATTACAGGGATATGGCTCTGAATATATACAGCAACACCTCCCCTATAAACATTACAGGGATATGGCTCTGAATATATACAGCAACACCTCCCCTATAAACATTACAGGGATATGGCTCTGAATATATACAGCAACACCTCCCCTATAAACATTACAGGGATATGACTCTGAATATATACAACACCTCCCCTATAAACATTACAGGGATATGACTCTGAATATATACAACACCTCCCCTATAAACATTACAGGGATATGGCTCTGAATATATACAACACCTCCCCTATAAACATTACAGGGATATGGCTCTGAATATATACAGCAACACCTCCCCTATAAACATTACAGGGATATGACTCTGAATATATACAACACCTCCCTATAAACATTACAGGGATATGACTCTGAATATATACAACACCTCCCCTATAAACATTACAGGGATATGGCTCTGAATATATACAACACCTCCCCTATAAACATTACAGGGATATGGCTCTGAATATATACAGCAACACCTCCCCTATAAACATTACAGGGATATGACTCTGAATATATACAACACCTCCCCTATAAACATTACAGGGATATGACTCTGAATATATACAACACCTCCCCTATAAACATTACAGGGATATGGCTCTGAATATATACAACACCTCCCCTATAAACATTACAGGGATATGACTCTGAATATATACAACACCTCCCCTATAAACATTACAGGGATATGACTCTGAATATATACAACACCTCCCCTATAAACATTACAGGGATATGGCTCTGAATATATACAACACCTCCCCTATAAACATTACAGGGATATGGCTCTGAATATATACAACACCTCCCCTATAAACATTACAGGGATATGACTCTGAATATATACAACACCTCCCCTATAAACATTACAGGGATATGGCTCTGAATATATACAACACCTCCCCTATAAACATTACAGGGATATGGCTCTGAATATATACAACACCTCCCCTATAAACATTACAGGGATATGGCTCTGAATATATACAACACCTCCCCTATAAACATTACAGGGATATGGCTCTGAATATATACAACACCTCCCCTATAAACATTACAGGGATATGACTCTGAATATATACAACACCTCCCCTATAAACATTACAGGGATATGGCTCTGAATATATACAACACCTCCCCTATAAACATTACAGGGATATGGCTCTGAATATATACAACACCTCCCCTATAAACATTACAGGGATATGGCTCTGAATATATACAACACCTCCCCTATAAACATTACAGGGATATGGCTCTGAATATATACAACACCTCCCCTATAAACATTACAGGGATATGGCTCTGAATATATACAACACCTCCCCTATAAACATTACAGGGATATGACTCTGAATATATACAACACCTCCCCTATAAACATTACAGGGATATGGCTCTGAATATATACAACACCTCCCCTATAAACATTACAGGGATATGGCTCTGAATATATACAACACCTCCCCTATAAACATTACAGGGATATGGCTCTGAATATATACAACACCTCCCCTATAAACATTACAGGGATATGGCTCTGAATATATACAACACCTCCCCTCTCCTCTCTTTCTATCTAATCAAGGTTCTTCTCCTCTCTTTCTATCTGATCAAGGTTCTTCTCCTCTCTTTCTATCTAATCAAGGTTCTTCTCCTCTCTCTCTATCTAATCAAGGTTCTTCTCCTCTCTCTCTATCTAATCAAGGTTCTTCTCCTCTCTTTCTATCTAATCAAGGTTCTTCTCCTCTCTTTCTATCTGATCAAGGTTCTTCTCCTCTCTCTCTATCTAATCAAGGTTCTTCTCCTCTCTTTCTATCTAATCAAGGTTCTCCTCCTCTCTCTATCTGATCAAGGTTCTCCTCCTCTCTCTCTATCTGATCAAGGTTCTCCTCTCTCTCTCTGATCAAGATTCTTCTCCTCTCTTTCTATCTAATCAATGTTCTCCTCCTCTCTCTATCTAATCAATGTTCTCCTCCTCCTCTCTGTCTAATCAATGTTCTCCTCCTCTCTCTATCTGATCAAGGTAACTGTCTGATTTGCATAGGACCTGAAGGAGAAATACTGTTGCTGCTTATCACTGACACCCCTTTATTAATACCATTGTTTACACAGTTGTTGTTGTTTACAGTGTTGTTTCTAACAAAGCTAACCGCCATAACTTTGACGTGATTGAAGTTCTGTACATCAGACATGCTCCATTGGCCTGATAGTTCCTGTCTAAAATGGCACCCTATTCCCTATATAGCGCACTACTATAGACCAGGGCCCTGGGAATTTTATAGGGAATAGGGTTCTGGTCTAATGTAGTGCACTATATAGGGAATAGGGCCCTGGTCTATAGTAGTGCACTATATAGGGAATAGTACTCTGGTCTATAGTAGTACCACTATATAGGGAATATGGTTCTGGTCTAATGTAGTGCACTATATAGGGAATAGGGTTCTGGTCTAATGTAGTGCACTATATAGGGAATAGGGCTCTGGTCTATAGTAGTACCACTATATAGGGAATAGGGGTCTGGTCTAATGTAGTGCACTGTATAGGGAATAGGGCCCTGGTCTATAGTAGTGCACTATATAGGGAATAGGGCTCTGGTCTATAGTAGTACCACTATATAGGGAATAGGGGTCTGGTCTAATGTAGTGCACTATATAGGGAATAGGGCTCTGGTCTATAGTAGTACCACTATATAGGGAATAGGGCTCTGGTCTATAGTAGTGCACTATATAGGGAATAGGGCTCTGGTCTATAGTAGTACCACCATATAGGGAATAGGGGTCTGGTCTAATGTAGTGCACTATATAGGGAATAGGGCCCTGGTCTATAGTAGTGCACTATATAGGGAATAGGGCTCTGGTCTATAGTAGTGCACTATATAGGGAATAGGGCCCTGGTCTATAGTAGTGCACTATATAGGGAATAGGGCTCTGGTCTAAAGTAGGGTACTATATAGGGAATAGGGCTCTGGTCTATAGTAGTGCACTATATAGGGAATAGGGCTCTGGTCTATAGTAGTGCACTATATAGGGAATAGGGCTCTGGTCTATAGTAGTGCACTATATAGGGAATAGGGCTCTGGTCTATAGTAGTACCACTATATAGGGAATAGGGGTCTGGTCTAATGTAGTGCACTATATAGGGAATAGGGCCCTGGTCTATAGTAGTGCACTATATAGGGAATAGGGCTCTGGTCTATAGTAGTACCACTATATAGGGAATAGGGGTCTGGTCTAATGTAGTGCACTATATAGGGAATAGGGCCCTGGTCTATAGTAGTGCACTATATAGGGAAGAACAGCCTTCTTTACTCACCATCAATCACATTTCTGTGATGTCCTGAGGTGACCACTGCTAGATTAGCTGATGTTTTCTTCATGTATTCCTGTTATAATTTCATTCTAACGAGGGACAGACAGACAGACCACTGAGTAATGGAATGCAGTGGTTGATTGACAGGGCCTGTCAAAACACATTATTGGAAGATGTCATAGTCTGTCACTCTGTTAAAGCTTGTGCACAGTCACTCACTCACGCTCTCTCTCTCTCTCTCTCTCTCTCCCTCTCTCTCTCTCGCTCTCTCTCTCTCTCTGTCTCTCTCTGTCATTCTCTCTCTCTCTCTCCCTCTCTCTGTCTCTCTCTCTCCCTCTCTCTCTCTCTCTCTCTCTCTCTCTCTCTCTCTCTCTCTCTCTCTCTCTCTCTCTCTCTGTCTCTCTCTGTCATTCTCTCTCTCTCTCTCCCTCTCTCTGTCTCTCTCTCTCTCTCTCCCTCTCTCTCTCTCTCTCTCTCTCTCTCTCTCTCTCTCTCTCTCTCTCTCTCTCTCTCTCTCTCTCTGTCTCTCTCTGTCATTCTCTCTCTCTCTCTCTCTCTCTCTGTCTTTCTCTCTAATCTCTTTTTCTCTCTTTCTCTCTCTCTCTACTCTCTCTCCCTGTCCCAAAACCCACCGAGTGGCGAGGAGGTGGGAGGGAGAAAGGGGGATAATGAAGAGGGATGAGACTAACAGGGAGGTAATGAAGGAGAGGTTAGACTAACAGGGAGGTAATGAAGGAGGGGTTAGACTAACAGGGAGGTAATGAAGGAGGGGTTGGACTAACAGAGAGGTAATGAAGGAGGGGTTAGACTAACAGAGAGGTAATGAAGAAGGGGTTAGACTAACAGGGAGGTAATGAAGGAGGGGTTGGACTAACAGGGAGATAATGAATCAGGGGTTAGACTAACAGGGAGGTAATGAAGGAGGGGTTGGACTAACAGGGAGGTAATGAAGGAGGGGTTAGACTAACAGAGGGATAATGAAGGAGGAGTTAGACTAACAGGGAGGTAATGAAGGAGGGGTTAGACTAACAGGGAGGTAATGAAGGAGGGGTTAGACTAACAGAGAGGTAATGAAGGAGGGGTTAGACTAACAGGGAGGTAATGAAGGAGGGGTTAGATTAACAGGGAGGTAATGAAGGAGGGGTTAGACTAACAGGGAGATAATGAAGGAGGGGTTAGACTAACAGGGAGGTAATGAAGGAGGGGTTAGACTAACAGGGAGGTAATGAAGGAAGGGGTTAGACTAACAGGGAGGTAATGAAGGAGGGGTTGGACTAACAGAGAGGTAATGAAGGAGAGGTTGGACTAACAGGGAGGTGATGAAGGAGGGGTTAGACTAACAGGGAGGTGGACATGTTATACACATGGTGGAGATGTTATAGTTGAGCCAGAAGCCTGGGGATTAGGGTCAGTGCTAATCCAACTCGATTAGTCCATCGAGTCCTTCCACAATGAAAGAATCTCAGACATGATTACCATCAGGTGTGTCTACATTGACACAGTCAATGGGGTTCCAGTCAATGGGGTTCCAGTCAATGGGGTTCCAGTCAATGGGGTTCCAGTCAATGGGGTTCCAACAAAATACATGATTCAACCTTGTGTGGATGGTGTCATGGGTGTTTCTCTTCCTAGGGTTTATTATGGATCCCCATTAGTTCCTGTCGAGGCAGCAGCTACTCTTCCTGGGGTTTATTATGGATCCCCATTAGTTCCTGTCGAGGCAGCAGCTACTCTTCCTGGGGTTTATTATGGATCCCCATTAGTTCCTGTCGAGGCAGCAGCTACTCTTCCTGGGGTTTATTATGGATCCCCATTAGTTCTTTTCGAGGCAGCAGCTACTCTTCCTGGGGTTTATTATGGATCCCCATTAGTTCCTGCCAAGACAGCAGCTACTCTTCCTGGGGTTTATTATGGATCCCCATTAGTTCCTGTCGAGGCAGCAGCTACTCTTCCTGGGGTTTATTATGGATCCCCATTAGTTCCTGTCGAGGCAGCAGCTACTCTTCCTGGGGTTTATTATGGATACCCATTAGTTCCTGTCGAGGCAGCAGCTACTATTCCTGGGGTTTATAATGGATCCCCATTAGTTCCTGTCGAGGCAGCAGCTACTCTTCCTGGGGTTTATTATGGATCCCCATTAGTTCCTGTCGAGGCAGCAGCTACAGAGAAAGAGCCAGCCCCCTGAACAATCTGACCAGGAGCCGTCCGCCCGCCCAGGTGACGTGGACCGAGGAGACGGAGAAAGAGCCAGCCCCCTGAACGATCTGACCAGGAGCCGTCCGCCCGCCCAGGTGACGTGGACCGAGGAGGCGGAGAAAGAGCCAGCCCCCTGAACGATCTGACCAGGAGCCGTCCGCCCGCCCAGGTGACGTGGACCGAGGAGGCGGAGAAAGAGCCAGCCCCCTGAACGATCTGACCAGGAGCCGTCTGCCCACCCAGGAGACGTGGACCGGGAGACAGAGAAAGCCTTCCAGGACCTAAAGGGAGCCCTGTGTTCTGGACCCGTGAGGGTAACACCGGACTTCTCCAAACCACTGGTGGTGCAGACCGATGAGTCCAAAACAGGGGTGGGTGTCGTCCTATCACAGCTACAAGGTGAGGAACACCCAGTCATTAGCCGGAAGCTGTTGCCACGGGAACCAAGACATTCCACTGTGGAGAAAGAATGTCTTGCGATTAAGTGGGCGCTGGAGACGCTGAAATATTCGTAATTGGGACGGTACTTCACCCTCGTGACGGACCATGCACCCCTGGTTTGGATGTCACGGAACAAGGACAGTATCGTCCGGGTCACCTGCTGGTTCCCTTACAGCCCTTTGCTTTCTCTGTCGTCCATAGATCAGGTGTGGCCCATGGAAATGCAGATGCCTTCTCCAGGAGGGATACTCTAGGGAGCTGGACCACCCCCCCCCCCCCCAATCGGAGCTGAGGGTGGGGGGGATGGCAGACGGCAGGGAGAGGTGAGTGGAGTGGTGATTAACGGAAGATATCATGCACCCCTGCTGGCTCCACCCCCCCTGATCCTTATATGGACTTCCTGCCCCCACCAGGCAAGCCGGTGGATCATTAAGCTGTTGAGTGCTTGGGGGTGTTATTGAGAGTGAGAGGGCTGCACAAAGAGGGGAAGGACCGAGAGGGGAATGCGTGTTATTGAGAGTGAGAGTGAGAGGGCTGCACAAAGAGGGGAAGGACAGAGAGGGGAATGCGTGTTATTGAGAGTGAGAGTGAGAGGGCTGCACAAAGAGGGGAAGGACAGAGAGGGGAATGCGTGTTATTGAGAGTGAGAGGGCTGCACAAAGAGGGGAAGGACAGAGAGGGGAATGCGTGTTATTGAGAGTGAGAGGGCTGCACAAAGAGGGGAAGGACAGAGAGGGGAATGCGTGTTATTGAGAGTGAGAGGGCTGCACAAAGAGGGGAAGGACAGAGAGGGGAATGCGTGTTATTGAGAGTGAGAGGGCTGCACAAAGAGGGGAAGGACCGAGAGGGGAACGTGTGTTATTGAGAGTGTGAGAAGCGGGAGAATTATCAGTATGGTTACCTGTTGTGAACTGGCTGCTGGACTCCCCCCCCCTTCCCTTCCCACCATGTGCAAATATACCTAATAAATTCTCCATTTGCATTCTAATTGTGCTCCCTGTGCGTGTTTGGTTGTTGAACTTGGTGAAGTGGAAACCCCACACCCTTGAGCCTGCTAAAATACATATAGTAAAACTATGATATATTCTATCTATGATAGTACATGTCTCATATAGATATATACAGTAAAACTATGATATATTCTATCTATGGTAGTACCTGTCCCACATAGATATATACAGTAAAACTATGATATATTCTATCTATGGTAGTACCTGTCCCACATAGATATATACAGTAAAACTATGATATATTCTATCTATGGTAGTACCTGTCTCATATAGATATATACAGTAAAACTATGATATATTCTATCTATTGTAAAGATCTGTCCCATATAGATATATACAGTAAAACTATGATATAACAATGTTCAGATACTAACCGTTAGTAATTGGGATAAGATCATATGTATATCAGGCCGTGAAACAGGTCAGCTGACCTGTCATAAGAGTCTGCGACACCAATTCATCCCCGTCAGTTCAGAGAGAGTACCGTACTCAGCGTGAACTTAAAGATCGGCCGTCGGTTCAGAGAGAGTACCGTACTCAGCGTGAACTTAAAGATCGGCCGTCGGTTCAGAGAGAGTACCGTACTCAGCGAGAACTGACAGAAAACAGACCCGGATTAGATTCAGAACCACAGACAGGCCAGTGGTTCAGAACCACAGACAGCCTGGTGGTTCAGAACCACAGACAGCCTGGTGGTTCAGAACCACAGACAGCCCAGTGGAGTGGTTCAGAACCACAGACAGCCTGGTGGTTCAGAACCACAGACAGCCCAGTGGAGTGGTTCAGAACCACAGACAGCCCAGTGGAGTGGTTCAGAACCACAGACAGCCTGGTGGTTCAGAACCACAGACAGCCCAGTGGAGTGGTTCAGAACCACAGACAGCCCAGTGGAGTGGTTCAGTACCACAGACAGCCCAGTGGTTCAGAACCACAGACAGCCCAGTGGAGTGGTTCAGAACCACAGACAGCCCAGTGGAGTGGTTCAGTACCACAGACAGCCCAGTGGAGTGGTTCAGTACCACAGACAGCCCAGTGGTTCAGAACCACAGACAGCCCAGTGGAGTGGTTCAGAACCACAGACAGCCCAGTGGAGTGGTTCAGAACCACAGACAGCCCAGTGGAGTGGTTCAGTACCACAGACAGCCCAGTGGAGTGGTTCAGTACCACAGACAGCCCAGTGGTTCAGAACCACAGACAGCCCAGTGGAGTGGTTCAGTACCACAGACAGCCCAGTGGAGTGGTTCAGTACCACAGACAGCCCAGTGGAGTGGTTCAGTACCACAGACAGCCCAGTGGAGTGGTTCAGTACCACAGACAGCCCAGTGGAGTGGTTCAGAACCACAGACAGCCCAGTGGAGTGGTTCAGTACCACAGACAGCCCAGTGGTTAGCGCAGATCGGCCGCTGATTTAGCACCAATATCGTGGACAGCACCTTTTTGACGGATCAAAATAAAGCGAAATCTGTCTGTGTGGTTACTGTGGTTACGGTGGCTCTGCACTGTATTCCAGCATCCCTATTGATTACAGATACATTTTGATGCTTGCTTTCTACTTCAGACCTGAACACAGTCAACTTTAAGACCACGCAGGACTCCCAACAGGCAACATCTGTCCCGTCAGCTATGAATCGCGGCACTTGGCTTTCAGTCCATTTCTATACAGGCAGAAGGTGATGTGACTGACACACACAGGAGCTGCTGAAAACACAAGAAGAGTGATCCACAACACAACACCGATAATGACGGGGTGACGGTGGTGGGATGCGAGGAGGGGAGAAGATAATATTCCGCCGGTATATATTAAACTGATTTATACCACGAGGAAAAGTGGAGCGACACGTGCACACAGTGGGAAATAAGACGACAAGGTGCTGCAAAATGAAGACACCTATGGTAAGAGATCGCATAACTATTATTGTCGTGGTGTGCCTATTCCTAGGCTAGAACTGCCTGTCTGCACAATTGAACAATTAGTCTCTACGGAAGGCATGCTCCTTCTAGCCGGCATGTAGTCTCCTGTAGTTTACTGTTTCAGTGCCTGTAACCTAGTGTTCACAAGCTGTTCTCGGCTGAAAAGGAGATTACTGCAGGGCTTTCAACAATACCTAGTGAATTATTAAGAAATATGTTATTATGGAATTTACAGTCAGGTCACTCGTGATACAAGTCGACGTCCGGGGCGGCAGGTAATCTAGTGGTTAGAGCGTTGGGTCAGTTACCGAAAGGTTGCTGGATCGAATCCCGAACTGCTAAGGTAAAAATCTTTCGTTCTGCCCCTGAACAAGGCCAGTTAACCTACTGTTCCTAGACCAGTTAACCCACTGTTCCTAGACCAGTTAACCCACTGTTCCTAGACCAGTTAACCCACTGTTCCTAGACCAGTTAACCCACTGTTCCTAGACCAGTTAACTCACTGTTCTTCGGTACTGTTCCTAGACCAGTTAACCCCCTGTTCCTAGACCAGTTAACCCCCTGTTCCCCGGTACGCCGTCATTGTAGGAAGTAGTTCTTAGACGTATCTAAAAGAAATCCATCGGTGTCAGAGGACATTTTGTCCACTAGAATTCAGCTTCAAGTAGGTTTCCGTTTTGCAAAATGTATGGCGGATGTGTCTAATCGTATTACCATAGGTCAGTGGTTCCCAAACTTTTTATAGTCCCGTACCCTTTCAAACATTCAACCTCCAGCTGCGTACCCCCTCTAGCACCAGGGTCAGCTGTACCTTAACCAGGGTTACCCTTACCTTAACCAATCAGAGTTAATACCTCGGATTTCATAGGTTATAGGTTAAAATCCAGAAACCAAACCGTAACCCTTACCTTAACCAATCAGAGTTAATACCTCGGATTTCGTAGGTTATAGGTTAAAATCCAGAAACCAAACCGTAACCCTTACCTTAACCAATCAGAGTTAATACCTCGGATTTCATAGGTTATAGGTTAAAATCCAGAAACCAAACCGTAACCCTTACCTTAACCAATCAGAGTTAATACCTAACCTGGATGAACGTTTCATTGTGACGTTTCATTTCTGGTTTGAATTAAATGTCTTATTTTCTACATATTAATGCCTGTTTCAATTGTTCTCTAAGATGCAAAGAGCTGCTATACACTGAGTGTACAAAATATTAGGGACACCTGCTCTTTCCATGACATAAACTGACCAGGTAATTCCAGGTGAAAGCTATGATCCCTTATTGATGTCACCTGTTAAATCCACTTCAATCAGTGTAGATGAAGAGGAGGAAGTTAAAGTTAAAGAAGACAAATCAAATCAAATCAAATGTATTTATTTATAAAGCCCTTCTTACATCAGCTGATGTCTCAAAGTGCTGTACAGAAACCCAGCCTAAAACCCCAAACAGCAAGCAATGCAGGTGTAGAAGCACGGTGGCTAGGAAAAACTCCCTAGAAAGGCCAGAACCTAGGAAGAAACCTCGAGAGGAACCAGGCTATGAGGGGTGGCCAGTCCTCTTCTGGCTGTGCCGGGTGGAGATTATAACAGAACATGGCCAAGATGTTCAAATGTTCATAAATGACCAGCATGGTCGAATAATAATAATCATAGTGAACAGGTCAGCACCTCAGGAATAAATGTCAGTTGGCTTTTTATAGCCGATCATTCAGAGTATCTCTACCACTCCTGCTGTCTCTAGAGAGTTGAAAACAGCAGGTCTGGGACAGGTAGCACGTCCGGTGAACAGGTCAGGGTTCCATAGTCGGAGGCAGAACAGTTGAAACTGGAGCAGCAGCACGGCCAGGTGGACTGAGGACAACAAAGAGTCATCATGCCAGGTGGTCCTGAGGCATGGTCCTAGGGCTCAGGTCCTCAGAGAGAGAGAAAGAAAGAGAGAATTAGAGATAGCATACTTAAATTCACACAGGACACCGGATAAGACAGGAGAAATACTCCAGATATAACAGACTGACCCTAGCCCCCGACACAAACTACTGCAGTATAAATAGTGGAGGCTGAGACAGGAGGGGTCAGTAGACACTGTGGCCCCATCCGAGGACACCCACGGACAGGGCCAAACAGGAAGGATATAACCCCACCCACTTTGCCAAAGCACAGCCCCCACACTACTAGAGGGATATCTTCAACCACCAACTTAGCCCCCTGACACATAAACTACTGCAGTATAAATAGTGGAGGCTGAGACAGGAGGGGTCAGGAGACACTGTGGCCCCATCCGATGATACCCCCGGACAGGGACAAACAGGAAGGATATAACCCCACCCACTTTGCCAAAGCACAGCCCCCACACTACTAGAGGGATATCTTCAACCACCAACTTACCATCCTGAGACAAGGCCGAGTATAGCCCACAAAGATCTTCGCCACGGCACAACCCAAGGGGGAGCGCCAACCCAGACAGGAAGATCACATCAGTGACTCAACCCACTCAAGTGACACACCCCCCTAGGGACTGCATGAAAGAGCCCCAGTAAGCCAGTAACTCAGACACATAAGATCATCCAGAGTGTGAATGGGCAAAGACAAAATATGTAAGTGCCGTTGATCAGAGTATGGTGGCCAGGCACACTGGTTTAAAGTGTGTCAAGAACTGCAATGCTGCTGGGTTTTCCAAACTCAGCAGTTTCCCGTGTGTATCAAAAATTCACCCAACGTATTGTTCCCCGAAACATTTGACCCAATTTTAACAATTTAAAGGCAATGCTACCAAATACTAATTGAGTGTATGTAAACTTATGACCCACTGGGAATGTGATGAAAGAAATAAAAGCTGAAATAAATCATTCTCTCTACGATTATTCTGACATTTCACATTCTTAAAATAAAGTGGAGATCCTACCTGACCTAAAACGGGGAATTTTTACGGGGAATTTTTACTAGGATTAAATGTCATGAATTGTGAAACTGAGTATAAATGTATTTGGCTAAGGTGTTTGTAAACTTCCGACTTCAACTGTAGGTCTGTAAAAGTTTGGGTCTAGAGTGTCTCTCCCTTTTGAAGAGGGGGATGACCACGGCAGCTTTCCAATCTTTGGGGATCTCAGACGATATGAAAGAGAGGTTGAACAGACTGGTAATAGGGGTTGCAACAATTGCAGCGGATCATTTTAGAAAGAGAGGGTCCAGATTGTCTAGCCCAGCTGATTTGTAATGGTTCATATTTTTTCAGCTCTTTCAGAACATCAGCTATCTGGATTTGGGTGAAGGAGAAATGGGGGAGGATTGGGTTGCTGTGGGGGGGTGAATAGCTGTTGACCTGGGTAGGGGTTGACCTGGGTAGGGGTAGCCAGGAAGCATGGAAATACGTGTTGAAATTTTATCAGTGGTGACAGTGTTTCCTAGCCTCAGTGCAGTGGGCAGCTGGGAGGAGGTGCTCTTATTCTCCATGGACTTTACAGTGTGTCCTAGCCTCAGTGCAGTGGGCAGCTGGGAGGAGGTGCTTATTCTTGGACTTTTACAGTGTGTCCTAGCCTCAGTGTTTCAGTGGGCAGTGGGCTGGGAGGAGGTGCTCTTATTCTCCATGGACTTTACAGTGTTTCCTAGCCTCAGTGCAGTGGGCAGCTGGGAGGAGGTGCTCTTATTCTCCATGGACTTTACAGTGTCCAGCTGGGAGAACTTTTCTCCATGGACTTTACAGTTAGCCTCAGCTGGGCAGCAGGATGCAAATTTATATTGCAGTGAAAAATGGACTTTAGCCTTTGCTTTCTTGAGTGAATGCCCAATCCCCATCTCATTTTCTCAGTGAATTCACTCAGTGGTCCTTCTGCAGTGGGCAGCTCAGTTGGTAGAGCATGGCGCTGGGAGGAGGTGTAACGCCAGGTGGGCAGTGGGTTCGATTCCCATGGACCACCCAGCCTACGTAGAATGTATGCACACATGACTGTAAGTCGCTTTGGATAAAAGCGTTCCCATGGACTAAATGGCATATATTATTATTATATTATATATTATATTGGTTCCTAACTTCCCTGAAAAGTTATGTCGATATAGGACTTGTTTTACTGTTTTTACTATGGATATAGATACTTTTGTATCAGTTTCAGACAGAATGTCTCCTCTTTCCTGAGCAGTGTGACGCTTTCTTGAGTGAATGCTGTGAATTCGTGGCCAGTTGGTAGAGCACTGCAATTGAAATACAGTGAATTATAAGTGAAATAATCTGTCTGTAAACAATTGTTGGAAAAATGACTTGTGTCATGCACAAAGTAGATGTCCTCACTGACTTGCCAAAACTATAGTTTGTTAACAAGAAATTTGTGGAGTGGTTGAAAAACGAGTTTTAATCACTCCAACCTAAGTGTATGTAAATGTCCGACTTCACCTGTATGTGGATTTATAGACACACACATTGTTATGGGACTTTTACATTTTATATAGTGTTTATGTTCAAGTTGTTCTATAGTACATTAAATACAATCACATTCTATTCCAGAATAAGATTACACATCTCATTGTAGTTCTGTGGGGAACCTATTCCATCAATGATATGCCAAGATTAGCTTCACATTGACCTTTTATTTTATATAATGTATATATATATATTTTGGGGGTT
>NC_060180.1:77534917-77562417 GCF_021184085.1 Oncorhynchus gorbuscha | reverse complement strand
TACAGAATGTGCTACACTTCTTTCCCAGCAATAACATGTGTGTGTGTTTAGTAAGCTTTTTGTCTGTTAAAATCGTTCATATAGAGTTTATGCTGTTTATGCACAGCAAGATGAGATACATTTATGTATCAGGGAATATTTATGGCTGGGACTGGGGGTGTGGTCTGTAGGGAATATCCTATGGCCTGGACTGAGGGTGTGGTCTGTATCAGGGAATATCCTATAGCTGTGACTGGGGGTGTGGTCTATCAGCTGGGACTGGGGGTTATGCACTGGGACTGGGGTGTGGTCAAGGGATATTTTATGGCTGGGACTGGGGGTGTGGTCTGTATCAGGGAATATTTTATGGCTGGGACTGGGGGTGTGGTCTGTATCAGGGAATATTTATGGCTGGGACTGGGGGTGTGGTCTGTATCAGGAATATTTTATGGCTGGGACTGGGGGTGTGGTCTGTATCAGGGAATATCCTATAGCTGGGACTATTTTATGGGGGACTGGGGTGTGGTCTGTATCAGGAATATTTTATGGCTGGGACTGGGGGTGTGGTCTGTATCAGGGAATATTTTATGGCTGGGACTGGGGGTGTGGTCTGTATCAGGGAATATCCTATGGCTGGGACTGGGGGTGTGGTCTGTATCAGGAATATTTTATGGCTGGGACTGGGGGTGTGGTCTGTATCAGGGAATATTTTATGGCTGGGACTGGGGGTGTGGTCTGTATCAGGGAATATTTTATGGCTGGGACTGGGGGTGTGGTCTGTATGGTCTGTATCAGGAATATTTTATGGCTGGGACTGGGGGTGTGGTCTGTATCAGGAATATCCTATTATGGCTGGGACTGGGGGTGTGGTCTGTATCAGGGAATATCCTATAGCTGTGACTGGGGTGTGGTCAGTATCAGGGAATATTTTATGGCTGGGACTGGGGGTGTGGTCTGTATCAGGGAATATTTTATGGCTGGGACTGGGGGTGTGGTCTGTATCAGGGAATATTTTATGGCTGGGACTGGGGGTGTGGTCAGTATCAGGGAATATTTTATGGCTGGGACTGGGGGTGTGGTCTGTATCAGGGAATATCCTATAGCTGTGACTGGGGTGTGGTCAGTATCAGGGAATATTTTATGGCTGGGACTGGGGGTGTGGTCTGTATCAGGGAATATTTTATGGCTGGGACTGGGGGTGTGGTCTGTATCAGGGAATATTTTATGGCTGGGACTGGGGGTGTGGTCTGTATCAGGGAATATTTTATGGCTGGGACTGGGGGTGTGGTCTGTATCAGGGAATATTTTATGGCTGGGACTGGGGGTGTGGTCTGTATCAGGGAATATTTTATGGCTGGGACTGGGGGTGTGGTCTGTATCAGGGAATATTTTATGGCTGGGACTGGGGGACTGGGGTGTGGTCTGTATCAGGGAATATTTTATGGCTGGGACTGGGGTGTGGTCTGTATCAGGGAATATTTTATGGCTGGGACTGGGGGTGTGGTCTGTATCAGGGAATATTTTTTGTGGTCTGTATCTGGGACTGGGGGTGTGGTCTGTATCAGGGAATATTTTATGGCTGGGACTGGGGGTGTGGTCTGGGGGTATCAGGGAATATTTTATGGCTGGGACTGGGGGTGTGTGGAAGCTTGTGGAAGGCAACCCGAAACGTTGGTACATATGGTGTGGTTCTCCTTGGTACAGATGGTGTGGGTCTCCTTGGTACAGATGGTGTAGGTCTCCTTGGTACAGATGGTGTAGGTCTCCTTGGTACAGATGGTGTGGTTCTCCTTGGTACATATGGTGTGGTTCTCCTTGGTACAGATGGTGTGGGTCTCCTTGGTACAGATGGTGTAGTTCTCCTTGGTACAGATGGTGTAGGTCTCCTTGGTACAGATGGTGTAGGTCTCCTTGGTACAGATGGTGTAGGTCTCCTTGGTACAGATGGTGTAGGTCTCCTTGGTACATATGGTGTGGGTCTCCTTGGTACAGATGGTGTAGGTCTCCTTGGCACAGATGGTGTAGGTCTCCTTGGCACAGATGGTGTGGGTCTCCTTGGTACAGATGGTGTAGGTCTCCTTGGTACAGATGGTGTAGGGCTCCTTGGTACAGATGGTTAGTTCTCCTTGGTACAGATGGTGTAGGGCTCCTTGGTACAGATGGTGTAGGTCTCCTTGGTACAGATGGTGTAGGTCTCCTTGGTACAGATGGTATGGTACTCCTTGGTACAGATGGTGTGGTTCTCCTTGGTACAGATGGTGTATGTCTCCTTGGTACAGATGGTGTGGTTCTCCTTGGTACAGATGGTGTGGTTCTCCTTGGCGCAGATGGTGTGGGTCTCCTTGGTACAGATGGTGTGGTTCTCCTTGGTACAGAGGGTGTAGGTCTCCTTGGTACAGATGGTGTAGTTCTCCTTGGTACACATGGTGTGGTTCTCCTTGGTACAGATGGTGTGGTTCTCCTTGGCACAGATGGTGTGGGTCTCCTTGGTACAGATGGTGTGGTTCTCCTTGGCACAGATGGTGTAGGTCTCCTTGGTACAGATGGTGTAATTCTCCTTGGTACAGATGGTATGGGTCTCCTAGGTACAGATGGTGTAGGTCTCCTTGGCACAGATGGTGTGGGTCTCCTTGGTACAGATGGTGTTGTTCTCCTTGGCACAGATGGTGTAGGTCTCCTTGGTACAGATGGTGTAGGTCTCCTTGGTACAGATGGTGTAGTTCTCCTTGGTACAGATGGTTAGTTCTCCTTGGTACAGATGGTGTAGGTCTCCTTGGTACAGATGGTGTAGGTCTCCTTGGTACAGATGGTGTGGTTCTCCTTGGTACAGATGGTGTGGTTCTCCTTGGTACAGATGGTGTGGTTCTCCTTGGTACAGATGGTGTAGTTCTCCTTGGCGCAGATGGTGTGGGTCTCCTTGGTACAGATGGTGTGGTTCTCCTTGGTACAGATGGTGTAGGTCTCCTTGGTACAGATGGTGTAGTTCTCCTTGGTACAAATGGTGTGGTTCTCCTTGGCGCAGATGGTAAGGGTCTCCTTGGTACAGATGGTGTGGTTCTCCTTGGCACAGATGGTGTGGGTCTCCTTGGTACAGATGGTGTGGTTCTCCTTGGCACAGATGGTGTAGGTCTCCTTGGTACAGATGGTGTAATTCTCCTTGGTACAGATGGTGTGGGTCTCCTAGGTACAGATGGTGTAGGTCTCCTTGGTACAGATGGTGTAGGTCTCCTTGGTACAGATGTTGTAGTTCTCCATGGTACAGATGTTGTAGGTCTCCTTGGCACAGATGGTGTAGGGCTCCTTGCTACAGCAGCCATCAATCAACAGCACAACATCACAATTATAAAACACAGTTTCTTCCCAACCTCAAGTTTTTAAAACATTTTTTTATTTATCCGTTACTTTACCAGGTAAGTTGATTGAGAACATGTTCTCATTTGCAGCAACGACCTGGGGGAGAGGAGGGGGATAAATGAGCCAATTGTAAACTGGGGATTATTATGTGACCGTGATGGTTTGAGGGCCAGATTGGGAATTTAGCCAGGACACCGGGGTTAACAAAACTAGTCTTACGATAAGTGCCTAATGACCTCAGAGAGTCAGGACACCCGTTTAACGTCCCATCCGAAAGACAGAACCCTACACAGGACAATGTGGCTCCCAAGTGGCCCAGAGATCTAAGACACTGCATCTCAGTGCTAGAGGCGTCACCACAGACAACCTGATTTGAATCCAGACTGTATCACAACCGGGCCGTGCGGCGCACAATTAGCTCAGCGTCGTCCGGGTTTGGCCGTCATTGTAAAATAAGAAATTGTTCTTACCTGACTTGCCTAGTTAAATAAATGTACATTGTCACCAATCACTTCTCTGGGGTATTGGGATATTTCTGTAGACCAGAGGAAAGGGCCTCCTACTGGCCCTCAGCACCATCTGGTCTCCCATCCAGGGACCGACCAGGACCAACCCTGCTTAGCTTCAGAAGCAAGCAAGCAGTGGGATACAGGGTGATATGCTGCTGGCTTCTTAACAACATCAAGTTTTCAAAGTCACAGAGCCCTCTCTTCCCCTCACTCTCTCTCCCTCTCCCCCTCTCTCTCTTCTCTCCCTCCCTCTCTCTCTCTCCCTCTCTCTCTCTCTCTCCCTCTCTCTCTCTTCTCTCCCTTGCTCTCTCTCCCCCTCGCTCTCTGTCTTCTCTCCCTCCCCCTCTCCCTCTCTCTCCCTCTCTCTCTTCTCTCCCTCCCCTCTCCCTCTCTCCCTCTTCCTCTCTCTCTCTCCCTCTCTCTCTCTTCTCTCCCTTGCTCTCTCCCTCTCTCTCTCTTCTCTCCCTCTCTCTTCTCTCCCTCTCTCTCTCTTCTCTCCCTCCCTCTCTCCCTCTCTCCCTCTCTCCCTCTTCCTCTCTCTCTCTTCCTCTCTCTCTCTTCTCTCCCTCTCTCCCTCCCTCTCTCCCTCTCTCTCTCTCTCTCTCCCTTGCTCTCTCCCTCTCTCCCTCCCTCTCTCTCCCTCTCTCTCTCTCCCTCTCTCTCTTCTCTCCCTCCCTCTCTCCCTCTCTCTCCCTCTCTCCCTCTCTCCCCCTCTCTCTCCCTCTTCTCTCTCTCTTCCCTCTCTCTCTCTCTCTCTCTCTCTCTCTCTCCTTGCTTTCTCCCTCTCTCCCTCTCTCTCTCTCTTCTCTCCCTCTCCCTCTCTCTCTCTCTTCTCTCTCTCCCTCTCTCTCCCTCTCTCTCTCTCTCTCTCTCTCTCTCTCTCTCTCTCTCTTCTCTCCCTTGCTTTCTCCCTCTCTCCCTCTCTCTCTCTCTTCTCTCTCTCCCTCTCTCTCTCTCTCTTCTCTCCCCTGCTCTCTCCCTATCTCTCTCTTCTCTCCCTTGCTTTCTCCCTCTCTCCCTCTCTCTCTCTCTCTTCTCTCCCTCTCTCTCTTTATGGATGTGTTATGAGTGAACAAAGGTGCCTCACTTAAGTATCACAACTAAGTATTACAGGACAGGACATAATGTGTCAACAAATTGGTTATAAACGTTCTGATGATTTATGAAGGTTCTGTCCACAGGTTACTGGAGGGTGAGAGAGGTATTTACATGGGTTGATGGGACATGCAAATATTTTGTGTGTGTGTGTGTGTGTGTGTGTGTGTGTGTGTGTGTGTGTGTGTGTGTGTGTGTGTGTGTGTGTGTGTGTGTGTGTGTGTGTGTGTGTGTGTGTGTGTGTGTGTGTGTGTGTGTGTGTGTGTGTGTGTGTGTGTGTGTGTGTGTGTGTCAGATCCAACCTGAGACTACCGCACCAGGTGTTCCTCCTCTGTTCCCATGGAGACCAGGGCTTGATTGCATCCTGTTACATTTAGTGGCTGATCTTTCAGCAGGGAGTGGATGGGTCCAGAACTTCAGGGTACTGCTCATTATAGTGTTCTTTCAAAGAGCCTGACTGGGTCCAGAACCTCATGGTATGGCTCATAATAGCGTTCTGTTAACTGGGTCCAGAACCTCATGGTACGGATCATTATAGTGTTCTGTTAACTGGGTCCAGAACCTCACGGTATGGCTCATTATAGCGTTCTGTTAAAGACCTGACTGGGTCCAGAACCTCATGGTATGGCTCGTTATTGTGTTCTGTTAAAGACTGGGTCCAGAACCTCATGGTATGGCTCATTATAGTGTTCTGTTAAAGACCCTGACTGGGTCCAGAACCTCACGGTATGGCTCGTTATTGTGTTCTGTTAAAGACTGGGTCCAGAACCTCACGGTACGGCTCGTTATAGTGTTCTGTTAAAGACTGGGTCCAGAACCTCACGGTACGGCTCATTATAGTGTTCTGTTAAAGACCCTGACAAGGTCCAGAACCTCACGGTACGGCTCGTTATAGTGTTCTGTTAAAGACTGGGTCCAGAACCTCATGGTATGGCTCATTATAGTGTTCTGTTAAAGACCCTGACTGGGTCCAGAACCTCACGGTACGGCTCGTTATAGTGTTCTGTTAAAGACTGGGTCCAGAACCTCATGGTATGGCTCGTTATAGTGTTCTGTTAACTGGGTCCAGAACCTCACGGTACGGCTCAGTATAGTGTTCTGTTAAAGACCCTGACTGGGTCCAGAACCTCATGGTATGGCTCATTATAGTGTTCTGTTAACTGGGTCCAGAACCTCGTGGTATTGCTCATTATAGTGTTCTGTTAACTGGGTCCAGAACCTCACGGTACGGCTCATTATAGTGTTCTGTTAAAGACCCTGACTGGGTCCAGAACCTCACGGTACGGCTCGTTATAGTGTTCTGTTAAAGACTGGGTCCAGAACCTCATGGTATGGCTCGTTATAGGGTTCTGTTAACTGGGTCCAGAACCTCATGGTTTGGCTCATTATAGTGTTCTGTTAAAGACCCTGACTGGGTCCAGAACCTCACGGTACGGCTCATTATAGTGTTCTGTTAAAGACTGGGTCCAGAACCTTATGGTACGGCTCATTATAGTGTTCTGTTAACTGGGTCCAGAACCTCATGGTATGGCTCATTATAGTGTTCTGTTAAAGACCCTGACTGGGTCCAGAACCTCACGGTACGGCTCGTTATAGTGTTCTGTTAAAGACTGGGTCCAGAACCTCATGGTACGGCTCATTATAGTGTTCTGTTAACTGGGTCCAGAACCTCATGGTATGGCTCATTATAGTGTTCTGTTAACTGGGTCCAGAACCTCGTGGTATGGCTCATTATAGTGTTCTGTTAAAGACCCTGACTGGGTCCAGAACCTCATGGTATGGCTCATTATAGTGTTCTGTTAACTGGGTCCAGAACCTCACGGTACGGCTCAGTATAGTGTTCTGTTAAAGACCCTGACTGGGTCCAGAACCTCATGGTATGGCTCATTATAGTGTTCTGTTAACTGGGTCCAGAACCTCGTGGTATGGCTCATTATAGTGTTCTGTTAACTGGGTCCAGAACCTCACGGTACGGCTCATTATAGTGTTCTGTTAAAGACTCTGACTGGGTCCAGAACCTCACGGTACAGCTCATTATAGTGTTCTGTTAACTGGGTCCAGAACCTCACGGTACGGCTCATTATAGTGTTCTGTTAAAGACCCTGACTGGGTCCAGAACCTCATGGTATGGCTCGTTATTGTGTTCTGTTAACTGGGTCCAGAACCTCATGGTACGGCTCATTATAGTGTTCTGTTAAAGACTGGGTCCAGAACCTCACGGTACGGCTCATTATAGTGTTCTGTTAACTGGGTCCAGAACCTTATGGTACGGCTCATTATAGTGTTCTGTTAACTGGGTCCAGAACCTCACGGTACGGCTCATTATAGCGTTCTGTTAAAGACCTGACTGGGTCCAGAACCTCATGGTATGGCTCGTTATTGTGTTCTGTTAAAGACTGGGTCCAGAACCTCATGGTATGGCTCATTATAGTGTTCTGTTAAAGACCCTGACTGGGTCCAGAACCTCACGGTACAGCTCGTTATATTGTTCTGTTAAAGACTGGGTCCAGAACCTCATGGTATGGCTCGTTATAGTGTTCTGTTAACTGCGTCCAGAACTTCAGGGTACTGCTCATTATAGTGTTCTGTCAAAGACCCTGACTGGGTCCAGAACCTCATGGTATGGCTCATAATAGCGTTCTGTTAACTGGGTCCAGAACCTCACGGTACGGCTCATTATAGTGTTCTGTTAACTGGGTCCAGAACCTCATGGTATGGCTCATTATAGTGTTCTGTTAAAGACCCTGACTGGGTCCAGAACCTCACGGTACGGCTCGTTATAGTGTTCTGTTAAAGACTGGGTCCAGAACCTCATGGTATGGCTCGTTATAGTGTTCTGTTAACTGGGTCCAGAACCTCATGGTATGGCTCATTATAGTGTTCTGTTAAAGACCCTGACTGGGTCCAGAACCTCACGGTACGGCTCGTTATAGTGTTCTGTTAAAGACTGGGTCCAGAACCTCATGGTACGGCTCATTATAGTGTTCTGTTAACTGGGTCCAGAACCTCACGGTACGGCTCGTTATAGTGTTCTGTTAAAGACTGGGTCCAGAACCTCATGGTACGGCTCATTATAGTGTTCTGTTAACTGTATCCAGAACCTCATGGTATGGCTCATTATAGTGTTCTGTTAACTGGGTCCAGAACCTCGTGGTATGGCTCATTATAGTGTTCTGTTAAAGACCCTGACTGGGTCCAGAACCTCATGGTATGGCTCATTATAGTGTTCTGTTAACTGGGTCCAGAACCTCACGGTACGGCTCATTATAGTGTTCTGTTAAAGACTGGGTCCAAAACCTCACGGTACGGCTCATTATAGTGTTCTGTTAACTGGGTCCAGAACCTCATGGTACGGCTCATTATAGTGTTCTGTTAACTGGGTCCAGAACCTCACGGTACAGCTCATTATAGTGTTCTGTTAAAGACCTGACTGGGTCCAGAACCTCATGGTATGGCTCGTTATTGTGTTCTGTTAAAGACTGGGTCCAGAACCTCAT
Source organism: Oncorhynchus gorbuscha (assembly GCF_021184085.1). Classification (NCBI taxonomy): domain Eukaryota; kingdom Metazoa; phylum Chordata; class Actinopteri; order Salmoniformes; family Salmonidae; genus Oncorhynchus; species Oncorhynchus gorbuscha. Next base: position 77,553,983 of record NC_060180.1, on the reverse strand, counting down.
GGTATGGCTCGTTATAGTGTTCTGTTAAAGACCCTGACTGGTTCCAGAACCTCACGGTACAGCTCATTATAGTGTTCTGTTAACTGGGTCCAGAACCTGATGGTATGGCTCATTATAGTGTTCTGTTAACTGGGTCCAGAACCTCGTGGTATGGCTCATTATAGTGTTCTGTTAAAGACCCTGGCTGGGTCCAGAACCTCATGGTATGGCTCATTATAGTGTTCTGTTAACTGGGTCCAGAACCTCACGGTACGGCTCATTATAGTGTTCTGTTAAAGACCCTGACTGGGTCCAGAATCTCACGGTACAGCTCATTATAGTGTTCTGTTAACTGGGTCCAGAATCTCACGGTACGGCTCATTATAGTGTTCTGTTAAAGACCCTGACTGGGTCCAGAACCTCACGGTACGGCTCATTATAGTGTTCTGTTAACTGGGTCCAGAACCTCATGGTACGGCTCATTATAGTGTTCTGTTAACTGGGTCCAGAACCTCATGGTACGGCTCATTATAGTGTTCTGTTAACTGGGTCCAGAACTTCACTCACGGCTCGTTATAGTGTTCTGTTAACTGGGGCCAGAACCTCACGGTACGGCTCATTATAGTGTTCTGTTAAAGACCCTGACTGGGTCCAGAACCTCACGGTACGGCTCATTATAGTGTTCTGTTAAAGACCTGACTGGGTCCAGAACCTCATGGTATGGCTTGTTATTGTGTTCTGTTAACTGGGTCCAGAACTTCACGGTACGGCTCATTATAGTGTTCTGTTAACTGGGTCCAGAACCTCATGGTACGGCTCATTATAGTGTTCTGTTAACTGGGTCCAGAACCTCACGGTATGGGTCATTATAGTGTTCTGTTAACTGGGTCCAGAACCTCACAGTACAGCTCATTATAGTGTTCTGTTAACTGGGTCCAGAACCTCATGGTACGGCTCATTATAGTGTTCTGTTAACTGACTGGTCCAGAACCTCATGGTACGGCTCATTATAGTGTTCTGTTAAAGACCCTGACTGGTCCAGAACCTCATGGTATGGCTCATTATAGTGTTCTGTTAACTGGGTCCAGAACCTCATGGTACGGCTCATTATAGTGTTCTGTTAAAGACTGGGTCCAGAACCTCACGGTACGGCTCATTATAGCGTTCTGTTAAAGACCTGACTGGGTCCAGAACCTCATGGTATGGCTCGTTATTGTGTTCTGTTAAAGACTGGGTCCAGAACCTCATGGTATGGCTCATTATAGTGTTCTGTTAAAGACCTGACTGGGTCCACCCACGGTGATATTGTTCTGTTAAAGACTGGGTCAGAACCTCATGGTATGGCTCGTTATAGTGTTCTGTTCTGAACTTCAGGGTACTGCTCATTATAGTGTTCCAAAGAACTGGGTCTCATGGTATGGCTCATTATAGTTCTGTTAACTGGGTCCAGAACCTTAATTATAGTGTTCTGTTAACTGTCCAGAACCTCACGGTACGGCTCATTATAGTGTTCTGTTAAAGACCCTGACTGGGTCCAGAACCTCACGGTACGGCTCATTATAGTGTTCTGTTAAAGACTGGGTCCAGAACCTCATGGTATGGCTCGTTATAGTGTTCTGTTAACTGGGTCCAGAACCTCATGGTATGGCTCATTATAGTGTTCTGTTAAAGACCCTGACTGGGTCCAGAACCTCACGGTACGGCTCGTTATAGTGTTCTGTTAAAGACTGGGTCCAGAACCTCATGGTATGGTATGGCTCATTATAGTGTTCTGTTAAAGACCCTGACTGGGTCCAGAACCTCACGGTCGGCTCGTTATAGTGTTCTGTTAAAGACTGGGTCCAGAACCTCATGGTACGGCTCATTATAGTGTTCTGTATGTATCCAGAACCTCATGGTATGGCTCATTATAGTGTTCTGTTAACTGGGTCCAGAACCTCATGGTATGGCTCATTATAGTGTTCTGTTAAAGACCCTGACTGGGTCCAGAACCTCATGGTATGGCTCATTATAGAACCTCACGTTCTGTTAAAGACTGGGTCCAGAACCTCACGGTATGGCTCATTATAGTGTTCTGTTAACTGGGTCCAGAACCTCATGGTATGGCTCATTATAGTGTTCTGAACTGGGTCCAGAACCTCACGGTACAGCTCATTATAGTGTTCTGTTAAAGACCTGACTGGGTCCAGAACCTCATGGTACGGCTCAGAACCTCATGTGTTCTGTTAACTGGGTCCAGAACCTCATGGTATGGCTCATTATAGTGTTCTGTTAAAGACCCTGACTGGGTCCAGAACCTCACGGTACGGCTCATTATAGTGTTCTGTTAAAGACTGGGTCCAGAACCTCATGGTGTTCTGGGGTCTCATTATAGTGTTCTGTTAAAGACCCTGACTGGGTCCAGAACCTCATGGTATGGCTCATTATAGTGTTATGGCTCATTATAGTGTTCTGTTAAAGACCCTGGCTGGGTCTGTTAATAGTGTTCTGTTAACTGGGTCCAGAACCTCACGGTATGGCTCATTATAGTGTTCTGTTAAAGACCCTGACTGGGTCCAGAACCTCATGGTACAGCTCATTATAGTGTTCTGTTAACTGGGTCCAGAACCTCACGGTATTATAGTGTTCTCATTATAGTGTTCTGTTAACTGGGTCCAGAACCTCATGGTACTTATAGTGTTCTGTTAACTGGGTCCAGAACCTCATGGTACGGCTCATTATAGTGTTCTGTTAAAGACCCTGATAGTGTTCTGGGGGCCAGAACCTCACGGTACGGCTCATTATAGTGTTCTGTTAAAGACCCTGACTGGGTCCAGAACCTCATGGTACGGCTCATTATAGTGTTCTGTTAAAGACCCTGACTGGGTCCAGAACCTCATGGTATGGCTTGTTATTGTGTTCTGTTAACTGGGTCCAGAACTTCATTATTATAGTGTTCTGTTAACTGGGTCCAGAACCTCATGGTATGGCTCATTATAGTGTTCTGTTAACTGGGTCCAGAACCTCACGGTATGGGTCATTATAGTGTTCTGTTAACTGGGTCCAGAACCTCACAGTACGGCTCATTATAGTGTTCTGTTAACTGGGTCCAGAACCTCATGGTACGGCTCATTATAGTGTTCTGTTAAAGACCCTGACTGGTTCCAGAACCTCACGGTACGGCTCATTATAGTGTTCTGTTAAAGACCCTGACTGGGTCCAGAACCTCATGGTATGGCTCGTTATTGTGTTCTGTTAACTGGGTCCAGAACCTCATGGTACGGCTCATTATAGTGTTCTGTTAAAGAACTGGGTCCAGAACCTCACGGCTCATTATAGTGTTCTGGCTCATTATTAGCGTTCTGTTAAAGACCTGACTGGGTCCAGAACCTCATGGTATGGCTCGTTATTGTGTTCTGTTAAAGACTGGGTCCAGAACCTCATGGTATGGCTCATTATAGTGTTCTGTTAAAGACCCTGACTGGGTCCAGAACCTCACGGTACAGCTCGTTATATTGTTCTGTTAAAGACTGGGTCCAGAACCTCATGGTATGGCTCGTTATAGTGTTCTGTTAACTGCGTCCAGAACTTCAGGGTACTGCTCATTATAGTGTTCTGTCAAAGACCCTGACTGGGTCCAGAACCTCATGGTATGGCTCATAATAGCGTTCTGTTAACTGGGTCCAGAACCTCACGGTACGGCTCATTATAGTGTTCTGTTAACTGGGTCCAGAACCTCATGGTATGGCTCATTATAGTGTTCTGTTAAAGACCCTGACTGGGTCCAGAACCTCACGGTACGGCTCGTTATAGTGTTCTGTTAAAGACTGGGTCCAGAACCTCATGGTATGGCTCGTTATAGTGTTCTGTTAACTGGGTCCAGAACCTCATGGTATGGCTCATTATAGTGTTCTGTTAAAGACCCTGACTGGGTCCAGAACCTCACGGTACGGCTCGTTATAGTGTTCTGTTAAAGACTGGGTCCAGAACCTCATGGTACGGCTCATTATAGTGTTCTGTTAACTGGGTCCAGAACCTCATGGTATGGCTCATTATAGTGTTCTGTTAAAGACCCTGACTGGGTCCAGAACCTCACGGTACGGCTCGTTATAGTGTTCTGTTAAAGACTGGGTCCAGAACCTCATGGTACGGCTCATTATAGTGTTCTGTTAACTGTGTCCAGAACCTCATGGTATGGCTCATTATAGTGTTCTGTTAACTGGGTCCAGAACCTCGTGGTATGGCTCATTATAGTGTTCTGTTAAAGACCCTGACTGGGTCCAGAACCTCATGGTATGGCTCATTATAGTGTTCTGTTAACTGGGTCCAGAACCTCACGGTACGGCTCATTATAGTGTTCTGTTAAAGACTGGGTCCAAAACCTCACGGTACGGCTCATTATAGTGTTCTGTTAACTGGGTCCAGAACCTCATGGTACGGCTCATTATAGTGTTCTGTTAACTGGGTCCAGAACCTCACGGTACAGCTCATTATAGTGTTCTGTTAAAGACCTGACTGGGTCCAGAACCTCATGGTATGGCTCGTTATTGTGTTCTGTTAAAGACTGGGTCCAGAACCTCATGGTATGGCTCGTTATAGTGTTCTGTTAACTGGGTCCAGAACCTCATGGTATGGCTCATTATAGTGTTCTGTTAAAGACCCTGACTGGGTCCAGAACCTCACGGTACGGCTCGTTATAGTGTTCTGTTAAAGACTGGGTCCAGAACCTCATGGTACGGCTCATTATAGTGTTCTGTTAACTGGGTCCAGAACCTCATGGTATGGCTCATTATAGTGTTCTGTTAAAGACCCTGACTGGGTCCAGAATCTCACGGTACAGCTCATTATAGTGTTCTGTTAACTGGGTCCAGAACCTGATGGTATGGCTCATTATAGTGTTCTGTTAACTGGGTCCAGAACCTCGTGGTATGGCTCATTATAGTGTTCTGTTAAAGACCCTGGCTGGGTCCAGAACCTCATGGTATGGCTCATTATAGTGTTCTGTTAACTGGGTCCAGAATCTCACGGTACAGCTCATTATAGTGTTCTGTTAACTGGGTCCAGAATCTCACGGTACGGCTCATTATAGTGTTCTGTTAAAGAACCTGACTGGGTCCAGAACCTCACGGTACGGCTCATTATAGTGTTCTGTTAACTGGGTCCAGAACCTCATGGTACGGCTCATTATAGTGTTCTGTTAACTGGGTCCAGAACCTCATGGTACGGCTCATTATAGTGTTCTGTTAACTGGGTCCAGAACTTCACGGTACGGCTCGTTATAGTGTTCTGTTAACTGGGGCCAGAACCTCACGGTACGGCTCATTATAGTGTTCTGTTAAAGACCCTGACTGGGTCCAGAACCTCACGGTACGGCTCATTATAGTGTTCTGTTAAAGACCCTGACTGGGTCCAGAACCTCATGGTATGGCTTGTTATAGTGTTCTGTTAACTGGGTCCAGAACTTCACGGTACGGCTCATTATAGTGTTCTGTTAAAGAACCCATGACTGTGTTCTGTTAACTGGGTCCAGAACCTCACGGTATGGCTCATTATAGTGTTCTGTTAACTGGGTCCAGAACCTCACAGTACGGCTCATTATAGTGTTCTGTTAACTGGGTCCAGAACCTCATGGTACGGCTCATTATAGTGTTCTGTTAAAGACCCTGACTGGTTCCAGAACCTCACGGTACGGCTCATTATAGTGTTCTGTTAAAGACCTGACTGGGTCCAGAACCTCATGGTATGGCAAGTTATTGTGTTCTGTTAAAGACTGGGTCCAGAACCTCATGGTACGGCTCATTATAGTGTTCTGTTAACTGGGTCCAGAACCTCATGGTACGGCTCATTATAGTGTTCTGTTAACTGGGTCCAGAACCTCACGGTATGGCTCATTATAGTGTTCTGTTCCAGAACCTCATGACCCTGACTGGGTCCAGAACCTCACGGTACGGCTCATTATAGTGTTCTGTTAAAGACCCTGACTGGGTCCAGAACCTCACGGTACAGCTCATTATAGTGTTCTGTCAGAACCTCATAGTGTTCTGTTAACTGGGTCCAGAACCTCACTGGTATGGCTCATTATAGTGTTCTGTCAGAACCTCATGACCTGTGTTCTGTTAACTGGGTCCAGAACCTCACGGTACGGCTCATTATAGTGTTCTGTTAAAGACCCTGACTGGGTCCAGAACCTCACGGTACGGCTCGTTATAGTGTTCTGTTAAAGACTGGGTCCAGAACCTCATGGTATGGCTCGTTATAGTGTTCTGTTAACTGGGTCCAGAACCTCACGGTATGGCTCATTATAGTGTTCTGTTAAAGACCCTGACTGGGTCCAGAACCTCACGGTATGGCTCATTATAGTGTTCTGTTAAAGACTGGGTCCAGAACCTCATGGTATGGCTCATTATAGTGTTCTGTTAACTGGGTCCAGAACCTCATGGTATGGCTCATTATAGTGTTCTGTTAAAGACCCTGACTGGGTCCAGAACCTCATGGTATGGCTCATTATAGTGTTCTGTTAAAGACTGGGTCCAGAACTCATTACAGCTCATTATAGTGTTCTGTTAACTGGGTCCAGAACCTCATGGTATGGCTCGTTATTGTGTTCTGTTAACTGGGTCCAGAACCTCACGGTACGGCTCATTATAGTGTTCTGTTAACTGTCCAAAGACCCTGAACTGGGTCCAGAACCTCACGGTATGGCTCATTATAGTGTTCTGTTAACTGGGTAACTGGGTCCAACTGGGTCCAGAACCTCATGGTATGGCTCATTATAGTGTTCTGTTAACTGGGTCCAGAACCTCACGGTACGGCTCATTATAGTGTTCTGTTAAAGACCTGACTGGGTCCAGAACCTCACGGTACGGCTCATTATAGTGTTCTGTTAACTGGGTCCAGAACCTCATGGTATGGCTTGTTATTGTGTTCTGTTAACTGGGTCCAGAACCTCACGGTACGGCTCATTATAGTGTTCTGTTAAAGACCCTGACTGGGTCCAGAACCTCACGGTACGGCTCATTATAGTGTTCTGTTAACTGGGTCCAGAACCTCACGGTATCATTATAGTGTTCTGTTAACTGGGTCCAGAACCTCATGACTGGGTCCAGAACCTCACGGTACAGCTCATTATAGTGTTCTGTTAAAGACCCTGACTGGTCCAGAACCTCATGGTATGGCTCATTATACTGTTCTGTTAAAGACCTGACTGGGTCCAGAACCTCATGGTATGGCTCATTATAGTGTTCTGTTAACTGGGTCCAGAACCTCATGGTACGGCTCATTATAGTGTTCTGTTAAAGACCCTGACTGGGTCCAGAACCTCACGGTACGGCTCATTATAGTGTTCTGTTAACTGGGTCCAGAACCTCACGGTACGGCTCATTATAGTGTTCTGTTAAAGACCCTGACTGGGTCCAGAACCTCACGGTACGGCTCATTATAGTGTTCTGTTAAAGACCTGACTGGGTCCAGAACCTCATGGTACGGCTCATTATAGTGTTCTGTTAACTGGGTCCAGAACTTCACGGCTCGTTATAGTGTTCTGGCTCACGTTATTATAGTGTTCTGTTAAAGACTGGGGTCCAGAACCTCACGGTACGGCTCATTATAGTGTTCTGTTAAAGACTGACTGGGTCCAGAACCTCATGGTACGGCTCATTATTGTGTTCTGTTAACTGGGTCCAGAACCTCATTCGTTATAGTGTTCTGTTAACTGGGTCCAGAACCTCACGGTACGGCTCATTATAGTGTTCTGTTAACTGGGTCCAGAACCTCATGGGTCATTATGTGTTCTGTTAACTGGGTCCAGAACCTCATGGGTTATAGTGTTCTGTTAACTGGGTCCAAACCTCATGGTACCTCTGTGTTCTGTTAAAGACTGGGTCCAGAACCTCACGGTACGGCTCATTATAGTTGTTCTGTGGGTCAAACCTCACGACCCTGTTAACTGGGTCCAGAACCTCATGGTACGGCTCATTATAGTGTTCTGTTAACTGGGTCCAGAACCTTACAGCTTATTATAGTGTTCTGTTAACTGGGTCCAGAACCTCACGGTACGGCTCATTATAGTGTTCTGTTGAAAGACCCTGACTGGGTCCAGAACCTCACGGTACGGCTCATTATAGTGTTCTGTTAAAGACCCTGACTGGGTCCAGAACCTCACGGTACAGCTCATTGTAGTGTTCTGTTAACTGGGTCCAGAACCTCACGGTATGGCTCATTATAGTGTTCTGTTAAAGACCCTGACTGGGTCCAGAACCTCACGGTACGGCTCATTATAGTGTTCTGTTAAAGACCCTGACTGGGTCCAGAACCTCACGGTATGACTGTTAACTGGTCCAGAACCTCATGGTATGGCTCGTTATTGTGTTCTGTTAACTGGGTCCAGAACCTCACGGTACGGCTCATTATAGTGTTCTGTTAAAGACCCTGACTGGGTCCAGAACTGGGTCCAGAAACCTCATGGTATGGCTCATTATTGTGTTCTGTTAACTGGGTCCAGAACCTCACGGTACGGCTCATTATAGTGTTCTGTTAACTGGGTCCAGAACCTCACGGTACGGCTCATTATAGTGTTCTGTTAACTGGGTCCAGAACCTCATGTACAAATAGTGTTCTGTTACCCTGACTGGGTCCAGAACCTCACGGTACGGCTCATTATAGTGTTCTGTTAACTGGGTCCAGAACCTCACGGTATGGCTCATTATATTGTTCTGTTAAAGACTGGGTCCAGAACCTCACGGTACGGCTCATTATAGTGTTCTGTTAACTGGGTCCAGAACCTCATGGTAAGGCTCATTATAGTGTTCTGTTAACTGGGTCCAGAACCTCACGGTACGGCTCATTATAGTGTTCTGTTAAAGACCTGACTGGGTCCAGAACCTCATGGTACGGCTCATTATAGTGTTCTGTTAACTGGGTCAGAACTCATTATTATAGTGTTCTGTTAAAGACCTGACTGGTCCAGAACCTCATGGTACGGCTCATTATAGTGTTCTGTTAACTGGGTCCAGAACTCATGGCACGGCTCGTTATAGTGTTCTGTTAACTGGGGCCAGAACCTCACTGGTACGGCTCATTATAGTGTTCTGTTAACTGGTTCCAGAACCTCACGGTACGGCTCATTATATAGTGTTCTGTTAACTGGGTCCAGAACCTCATGGTACGGCTCATTATAGTGTTCTGTTAACTGGGTCCAGAACCTCATGGTACGGCTGGTTATAGTGTTCTGTCAAAGACCCTGACTGGGTCCAGAACCTTATATATTGTTCTGTTGGCTGGGTCCAGAACCTCATGGTACGGCTCATTATAGTGTTCTGTTAATTGGGGCCAGAACCTCACGGTACTCATTATAGTGTTCTGTCCACTGGGTCCAGAACCTCACGGTACGGCTCATTATAGTGTTCTGTTAAAGACCCTGACTGGGTCCAGAACCTCACGGTACAGCTCATTGTAGTGTTCTGTTAACTGGGTCCAGAACCTCACGGTATGGCTCATTATAGTGTTCTGTCAAAGACCCTGACTGGGTCCAGAACCTCACGGTACGGCTCATTATAGTGTTCTGTTAAAGACCCTGACTGGGTCCAGAACCTCACGGTATGGCTCGTTATTGTGTTCTGTTAACTGGGTCCAGAACCTCATTATGTTCTGTTAACTGGGTCCAGTTCTCATTATAGTGTTCTGCTAAAGACCCTGACTGGGTCCAGAACCTCATATGGCTACTGTTAACTGGGTCTCATTATAGTGTTCTGTTAACTGGGTCCAGATCCTCACGGTAATTATAGTGTTCTGTCAAAGACCCTGACTGGGTCCAGAACTTCACGGTACGACTCATTATAGTGTTCTGTTAACTGGGTACAGAACCTCACGGTACGGGTCAATATAGTGTTCTGTTAACTGGGTCCAGAACCTCATGGTACGGCTCATTATAGTGTTCTGTTAACTGGGTCCAGAACCTCATTGTACAGCTTATTATAGTGTTCTGTTAAAGACCTGACTGGGTCCAGAACCTCACGGTACAGCTCATTATAGTGTTCTGTTAAAGACCCTGACTGGGTCCAGAACCTCACGGTACGGCTCATTATAGTGTTCTGTTAAAGACCCTGACTGGGTCCAGAACCTCATGGTACGGCTCATTATAGTGTTCTGTTAACTGGGTCCAGAACTCATCATTATAGTGTTCTGTTAAAGACCCTGACTGGGTCTCACGTTCATTATAGTGTTCTGTTAAAGACCTGGGGTCCAGAACCTCACAGTACGGCTCATTATAGTGTTTTGTTAAAGACCTGACTGGGTCCAGAACCTCATGGTACGGCTCATTATAGTGTTCTGTTAACTGGGTCCAGAACTTCATGGCACGGCTCGTTATAGTGTTCTGTTAACTGGGGCCAGAACCTCACGGTACGGCTCATTATAGTGTTCTGTTAACTGGTTCCAGAACCTCACGGTACGGGTCATTATTTATAGTGTTCTGTTAACTGGGTCCAGAACCTCATGGTACGGCTCATTATAGTGTTCTGTTAACTGGGTCCAGAACCTCATGGTACGGCTGGTTATAGTGTTCTGTCAAAGACCCTGACTGGGTCCAGAACCTCACGGTACGGCTCCTTATATTGTTCTGTCAAAGACCCTGGCTGGGTCCAGAACCTCATGGTACGGCTCATTATAGTGTTCTGTTAATTGGGGCCAGAACCTCACGGTACGGCTCATTATAGTGTTCTGTTGAAGAACCTGACTGGGTCCAGAACCTCACGGTACGGCTCATTATAGTGTTCTGTTAAAGACCCTGACTGGGTCCAGAACCTCACGGTACAGCTCATTGTAGTGTTCCGTTAACTGGGTCCAGAACCTCACGGTATGGCTCATTATAGTGTTCTGTCAAAGACCCTGACTGGGTCCAGAACCTCACGGTACGGCTCATTATAGTGTTCTGTTAAAGACCCTGACTGGGTCCAGAACCTCACGGTATGGCTCGTTATTGTGTTCTGTTAACTGGGTCCAGAACCTCATGGTATGGCTCGTTATTGTGTTCTGTTAACTGGGTCCAGAACCTCACGGTACGGCTCATTATAGTGTTCGGTTAAAGACCCTGACTGGGTCCAGAACCACACGGTATGGCTCGATATTGTGTTCTGTTAACTGGGTCCAGAACCTCATGGTATGGCTCGTTATTGTGTTTTGTTAACTGGGTCCAGATCCTCACGGTACGGCTCATTATAGTGTTCTGTCAAAGACCCTGACTGGGTCCAGAACTTCACGGTACGACTCATTATAGTGTTCTGTTAACTGGGTCCAGAACCTCATGGTACGGGTCAATATAGTGTTCTGTTAACTGGGTCCAGAACCTCATGGTACGGCTCATTATAGTGTTCTGTTAACTGGGTCCAGATCCTCATGGTACGGCTTATTATAGTGTTCTGTTAAAGACCCTGACTGGGTCCAGAACCTCACGGTACGGCTCATTATACTGTTCTGTTAAAGACCCTGACTGGGTCCAGAACCTCACAGTACGGCTCATTATAGTGTTCTGTTAACTGGGTCCAGATCCTCATGGTACGGCTTATTATAGTGTTCTGTTAAAGACCCTGACTGGGTCCAGAACCTCACGGTACGGCTCATTATACTGTTCTGTTAAAGACCCTGACTGGGTCCAGAACCTCACGGTATGGCTCATTATAGTGTTCTGTTAACTGGGTCCAGAACCTCATGGTACGGTTCATTATAGTGTTCTGTTAAAGACCCTGACTGGGTCCAGAACCTCACGGTACGGCTCATTATAGAGTTCTGTTAAAGACCTGACTGGGTCCAGAACCTCACAGTACGGCTCATTATAGTGTTCTGTTAAAGACCTGACTGGGTCCAGAACCTCATGGTACGGCTCATTATAGTGTTCTGTTAACTGGGTCCAGAACTTCACGGTACGGCTCGTTATAGTGTTCTGTTAACTGGGGCCAGAACCTCACGGTACGGCTCATTATAGTGTTCTGTTAAAGACCTGACTGGGTCCAGAACCTCATGGTACGGCTCATTATAGTGTTCTGTTAACTGGGTCCAGAACTTCATGGCACGGCTCGTTATAGTGTTCTGTTAACTGGGGCCAGAACCTCACGGTACGGCTCATTATAGTGTTCTGTTAACTGGTTCCAGAACCTCACGGTACGGGTCATTATTTATAGTGTTCTGTTAACTGGGTCCAGAACCTCATGGTACGGCTCATTATAGTGTTCTGTTAACTGGGTCCAGAACCTCATGGTACGGCTGGTTATAGTGTTCTGTCAAAGACCCTGACTGGGTCCAGAACCTCACGGTACGGCTCCTTATATTGTTCTGTCAAAGACCCTGGCTGGGTCCAGAACCTCACGGTACGGCTCATTATAGTGTTCTGTTAAAGTCCTGACTGGGTCCAGAACCTCATGGTACAGCTCATTATATATTATATATTGTATATGTATTTTTTAAATCCTTTATTTATACAGGTTTTCTCATTGAGATAACATCTCTTTTCTAAGAGAGACCTGGTCCAATAGCAGCAGGGGGAACAATGTTTCAGCATCTCTTTTCTAAGAGAGACCTGGTCCAATAGCAGCAGGGGGAACAATGTTTCAGCATCTCTTTTCTAAGAGAGACCTGGTCCAATAGCAGCAGGGGGAACAACGTTTCAGACAAAACAACTTACATACACTAACACAACATTAAACACACATACAGTACAACAAAAACATTTAACATCTTGACTAAAAACAGCTGTCCTAAAAAGCAATTACACTCTTCTATGATATATACATCGATCAAGTGTTTTAAACTCCACCAACGAAACTAGATCATCACATTTTAAAATGTTCAGGAGATAATTCCAGGACCACGGAGCTGAGTAACTAAAACTTTTTCTACCATGACCTGTCCTAATTTTTGGTACTGTTAGAAGCAAATCAAAATGGGACTGTAATTGATGTTTATTTACTGACCTGACTAAAAAAGAACAGACATAAAATGGCATTTTACCCAATATGGCCTTATAAATCAGTGTATACCAGTGTTTCAGCCTACGCGAGGTTAATGACGACCAGCCAACAGCGCTGTTGACATCACAATGATGTGTTAGCCGTTTCTGATGTGTAATGAACCGGAGGGCTGTATGATACACTGAATCAAGGGCTCTCAGGGTCGTGGCTGAGGCCTGCATATATATAACATCACTACAATCTAAAACCGACAGTAATGTACATCGTACCAGCTCCTTCCTGGCCTCCAGAGAAAAACAAGCCTTATGCTGGTAATAAAATCCTATTCTCAGCTTGAGCGTCCTTATCAAGTTCTCTACATGCACAGTGAAGCTCAGCTTATCATCACCCCACACACCCAAATATTTGTACACTTTAACTTGCTCTATAGTGTGTCCAGCCAATGTAGCAATGACATGATTAGTAATATGCCTGGCATTTGAAAATACCATGCATTTTGTTTTACCCAAATTTAGAATCAGCTTTAAATCATACAGATTCTGTTGTATGACGTTAAATGCTCTTTGGGCATTTTCAAAAGCTAAAGATAAACTACTACCACGTGAATAAAGCACAGTATCATCTGCATAAAAACAAACACAGTTTCAATAAGATCCCCAATGTTGTTGGTATACAAAATGAACAACATTGGGCCCAAAATAGAACCTTGCGGAACACCTGAGCACACCTCTATGGGCTAAGATTTACAACCATCCGCCATTACACATTGTGTACGATTTGATAGGTACTTTATAAACCAATCTAGAGCATGACCTGTAATTCCACAACATTTGAACCTTTGCACTAACACAGCATGGTCCACGGTATCAAAAGCCTTCGACAAATTAATAAAAACAGACACACAATGTAACTTCTTATCAAGAGCACAGTGGATGTCATTTAAAACCTTCAATGTTGCTGAAACAGTGCTGTGGCCAGACCTAAAATCTGATTGCATTCCATCTAAGATGTTCTTTTCTTGGAAGTAGGTCTTTAGCCGCCTACTAACTAAGGACTCCAGTACCTTTGACAGTACAGACAATTTTGATATGGGTCGATAATTGTCAAGTAGCGAAGGATCTCCGCCTTTCAGGAGAGGCCGTGCAAAAGCAGATTTCCATAACTTGGGGATTTCCTTAACATCAAGCGTGAGGTTAAAAATACATGTTAAGGGTGTCAGGATTTGGCCAGGGTTGTTCCGGTTTTTGGTCACTAGATGCCCCCATTGTGCCTTTTGACCTTTTGTTTTCCCTTGATCCCCATTATTATTTGCACCTGTGCCTCGTTTCCCCTGATTGTATTTAAACCCTTTGTTTTCCTCTGTTCTTTGCTCTGTGTTTGTATGTTAGCACCCAGCCCTAGTACTCTGTGAACTCTTGTTGATCCCGGTGGACTCTCTTCAATTTCTTTCAGGGCTTTAGACACTTCTGAAACAGAGAAGGATGAACAGGAGAACCTAGTGCACAGGGGTGTCAGGTACATTCATAGGGGGCTCAATTATACATTATACATTTTCAAATAAACTGCCTGCATCTAAAACATGCTGGTTCAAGGCTTTCAGAATGGAGGTTCTCTCAGTTACAATCTGTGTATCGACCAACAATTGTTTGGGAAGCTGTGAATCGTTTTTGTTCTGCCCCCAATCTACATAAACACTAACCTTGATGAAAGCCCCTAACCTACAGAAACACTAACCTTGATGAAAGCCCCCAACCTACAGAAACACTAACCTTGATGAAAGCCCCCCAACCTACAGAAACACCTTGATGAAAGCCCCCAACCTAAAGCAGAAAGCCCCCAACCAACAGAAACACTAACCTTGATGAAAGCCCCCAACCTACAGAAACACTAACCTTGATGAAAGCCCCCAACCTACAGAAACACTAACTTGGATGAAAGCCCCCAACCTACAGAAACACTAACCTTGATGAAAGCCCCCAACCAACAGAAACACTAACCTTGATGAAAGCCCCCAATCTACATAAACACTAACCTTGATGAAAGCCCCCAACCTATAGAAACACTAACCTTGATGAAAGCCCCCAACCTACAGAAACACTAACCTTGATGAAAGCCCCCAACCAACAGAAACACTAACCTTGATGAAAGCCCCCAACCTATAGAAACACTAACCTTGATGAAAGCCCCCAACCTATAGAAACACTAACCTTGATGAAAGCCCCCCAACCTACAGAAACACCTTGATGAAAGCCTCCAACCTACAGAAACACTAACCTTGATGAAAGCCCCAACCTATAGAAACACTAACCTTGATGAAAGCCCCCAACCTACAGAAACACTAACCTTGATGAAAGCCCCCAACCTACAGAAACACCTTGATGAAAGCCCCCAACCTACAGAAACACTAACCTTGATGAAAGCCCCCAACCTACAGAAACACTAACCTTGATGAAAGCCCCCAACCTACAGAAACACTAACCTTGATGAAAGCCCCCAACCTACAGAACCACTAACCTTGATGAAAGCCCCCAACCTACAGAAACACTAACCTTGATGAAAGCCCCCAACCTACAGAAACACCTTGATGAAAGCTCCCAACCTACAGAAACACTAACCTTGATGAAAGCCCCCAACCTACAGAAACACTAACCTTGATCAAAGCCCCCAACCTTTAGAAACACTAACCTTGATGAAAGCCCCCAACCTACAGAAACACTAATCTTGATGAAAGCCCCCACCTACAGAAACACTAATCTTGATGAAAGCCCCCACCTACAGAAACACCTTGATGAAAGCCCCCAACCTACAGAAACACCTCGATGAAAGCCCCCAACCTACAGAAACACCTTGATGAAAGCCCCCAACCTACAGAAACACTAACCTTGATGAAAGCCCCCAACCTACAGAAACACCTTGATGAAAGCCCCCACCTACAGAAACACTAACCTGGATGAAAGCCCCCAACCTACAGAAACACTAATCTTGATGAAAGCCCCCACCTACAGAAACACTAACCTGGATGAAAGCCCCCAACCTACAGAAACACCTTGATGAAAGCCCCAACCTACAGAAACACTAACCTTGATCAAAGCCCCCAACCTTTAGAAACACTAACTTGGATGAAAGCCCCCAACCTACAGAAACACCTGGATGAAAGCCCCCAACCTACAGAAACACCTGGATGAAAGCCCCCAACCTACAGAAACACCTTGATGAAAGCCCCCAACCTACAGAAACACCTTGATGAAAGCCCCCACCTACAGAAACACTAACCTGGATGAAAGCCCCCAACCTATAGAAACACTAACTTGGATGAAAGCCCCCAACCTACAGAAACACCTGGATGAAAGCCCCCAACCTACAGAAACACCTTGATGAAAGCCCCAACCTACAGAAACACTAACCTTGATGAAAGCCCCCAACCTAAAGAAACACTAACCTTGATGAAAGCCCCCAAACTACAGAAACACTAACCTGGATGAAAGCCCCTAACCTACAGAAACACTACTTCAAGGTCTCAGAGCGAGGGACGTCACCGATTGAAATGCTATTGGCGCGCACCACGCTAACTAGGTATCCATTTCACACCGGTTGCAAAGGCTTTATGAAGGCTTTATGAGGGCTTTATGAAGGCTTTATGAGGGCTTTATGAGGGCTTTATGAGGGCTATGAGGGCTTTATGAGGGCTTTATGAGGGCTTTATGAAGGCTTTATGAGGGCTTTATGAGGGCTATGAGGGCTTTATGAGGGCTATGAGGGCTTTATGAGGGCTTTATGAAGGCTTTATGAAGGCTTTATGAGGGCGGAATGTCAATTAAAGCAGGACCAATATGGGTTTACTGCGTACAGTATAGACTTATTTTGGTGCTAGGCATTAACTCTCTATGACATCACACTCTGATTAACTCTATGACATCATACTCTGATTAACTCTATGACATCATACTCTGATTAACTCTATGACATCACACTCTGATTAACTCTATGACATCATACTCTGATTAACTCTATGACATCATACTCTGATTAACTCTATGACATCACACTCTGATTAACTCTATGACATCATACTCTGATTAACTCTATGACATCATGCTCTGATTAACTCTATGACATCATACTCTGATTAACTCTATGACATCACACTGATTAACTCTATGACATCATACTCTGATTAACTCTATTACATCACACTCTGATTGACTCTATGACATCACACTCTGATTGACTCAATATAACATTTACATTTACATTTAAGTCATTTAGCAGACGCTCTTATCCAGAGCGACACACTCTGACTCTTTATGACATCACTCTGATTAACTCTATGACATCACTCTGATTAACTCTATGACATCACTCTGATTAACTCTATGACATCACTCTGATTAACTCTATGACATCACTCTGATTAACTCTATGACATCACTTTGATTAACTCTATGACATCACTCTGATTAACTCTATGACATCACTCTGATTAACTCTATGACATCACTCTGATTAACTCTATGACATCACTCTGATTAACTCTATGACATCACTCTGATTAACTCTATGACATCACTCTGATTAACTCTATGACATCACTTTGATTAACTCTATGACATCACTCTGATTAACTCTATGACATCACTCTGATTAACTCTATGACATCACTCTGATTAACTCTATGACATCACTTTGATTAACTCTATGACATCACTCTGATTAACTCTATGACATCACTCTGATTAACTCTATGACATCACTCTGATTAACTCTATGACATCACTCTGATTAACTCTATGACATCACTTTGATTAACTCTATGACATCACTCTGATTAACTCTATGACATCACTTTGATTAACTCTATGACATCACTCTGATTAACTATATGACATCACTTTGATTAACTCTATGACATCACTTTGATTAACTCTATGACATCACTTTGATTAACTCTATGACATCACTCTGATTGACTCTCTCTCAGTTAAACCTTGCCATAACAAGTAGATAATTAACAAAAGTGAAATAAACAATAAAAATGGACAGTGGGTTAACTGCCTGGTTCAGGGGCAGAGCGACAGATTTGTACCTTGTCAGCTCAGGGATTTGATCTTGCAACCTTTCGGTGACTAGTGGAACGCTCTAACCACAAGACTACCTGCAGTCTTCTCTTGAGTGCTAGGTCTGCCTACGGCGGCCTTTCTCAATAGCAAGGCTATGCTCACTGAGTCTGTAAATAGGTAATTGGTAAGTCGATTTTTATATCCCTTTTGATGGCACAGAAGGCCCTTCTTGCCTTGTCTCTCAGATGGTTCACAGCTTTGTGGAAGTTACCTGTGGCGCTGATGTTTAGGCCCAGGTATGTATAGTTTCTAGGGCAACGGTGTCCAGATGGAATTTGTATTTGTTGTCCTGGCAACTGGACCTTTTTTGGAACACCATTATTTTTGTCTTACTGAGTTTTGCCTCTCTCTGTCTTTCTCTATCTGTCTCTTTCTCTATCTCTGTCTTTCTCTCTCTCCCCTCACACCTGCTCTCTCTTGCTGCGTGGGACGGGAAAAGCAATTATGAGTGAAGGGGAGAGCATTCTCTCTCGCTCTCCTTGATAAGCGTTCCCTGGACTGGGTAATCTCTCGCTCAGTGCCTTTTGGCCTTTTCTGGTTTGGGAATCGCTGGTGAACTCATACATTTTCAACACAAAGAGAAATGGGGGAGGGGCATTATATGGAGTGTCGTGAGCAGAATAGAAATGTCATAATTTTGTCATCATGTTTTAACGTTGTCTGTCTGTAAGCTTAGCCATGGGCTACTTGCTGACGCTAGGCCCTAAAAGAGAGTGAGGAAGAAGAGAGAGCTGTCTGGAGGAGGGTATAAAAGTGAACCTGTGATAAATGTGAGATATCGTAGATACAGTGACGGCAACACAGATAAATTACTGTTACTGGGAGGAGAAGAGTTGATCAAAGCACTACATGAATTTCACCTCTCTCTCTCTCTCTCTCTCTCTCTCTCTCTCTCTCTCTCTCTCTCTCTCTCTCTCTCTCTCTCTCTCTCTCTCTCTCTCTCTCTCTCTCTCTCTCTCTCTCTCTCTCTCTCTCTCTCTCTCTCTCTCTCTCTCCATGTACAAAAGTGAAAACACAAATGAACAGAAATAT